>NC_041382.1:702549070-702569011 GCF_002162155.2 Triticum dicoccoides | reverse complement strand
CATTAGGGAGGCTTCAAGGGAGTACCGCCACAACCAGTCGCCAACCGACAGACCGACTAAATCAGCAGTCACATCTAGGGCCTTAATATGGTCCAATAGAGACCCTTTGCGGGGCCACAGGTCAGCACCTAAGTTGGCACCCCAACCCCGCATAAACTGGCCGGTGATCTTAGAGCAATGATGCCAAACATCCGTGGCACAGAATATCCGTGGCAGGTTATTTGACACCTGCACCCAACGATCCCGAACCATCTCGAAGAACCCTGGCTGAAAAGGCCATGACGGTTCGAAATGGAAGCGCCTAGATCTAGGTGGAGACCCTTCCCCTGACGCAAACAGCAGGGGAACGTGGTCGAAGCCAATCCGAGTGATCACTCTCAGTGAACACAGTGGGAACATAATCTCCCACTGAACAGATATGAGGAACTGATGCAGCACACTTCGGATATGGTCCACATGTTTATTGGTCCATGTGAACCTAGTCCCTACCCGGACTATCTCACATAAGGCCATCTTAGCTATGGAATCATTGAACATGCGCATATGCCATCGGTCGATATTCGTTGAGCTTTTTCATCTGCGGTGTTTTTCAATGGCATTGTCCAGCGAAGCGGACAACGTGGCTGCGGGTCTTGGTTCTCCAGCTCCAGTTCTAATCGATGGAGGTTGACCAGCCTTGGGCTTGTCGTGAAGTGTTTGACATTTGTGTTCCCTGACTCTGTCTGCCTAGATATGAGTGTTCTACATGCCCTCTCTGTTATTTTCTTCTCTAGGGCGGCAATTTTCTATGCGGAACGTGGCTATTGACACCTTTTGGTCTACATCGACAAGTTTTTTGTCCACTTCTTCTACAAGCTCATGGATTAAACAAGTTTGCTCCACTGAGACAAAGACCAAGAGGGGGCAACAAGCTTTGTTCATAACGCATCGCTGATGGGTGTGCTAGAAAGAAGACTTTGGCACCCCCAAGGACTTGATTATATTTTTCAAGCCAGGTTCATTTTGTGCGTGTCACTGCTACTTAATATATAATATATAGCCTTTGACATTTTTGCAGAAAAAAACCTCTTTAATTCATTGAAAGTTCTTGAAATAGCTTTCAGCCCATTTTATAAATTAAGTCATCACCACATCCATACAACAAGTTCAAGTGCAACGAAATAAAATGGGGGTCCCCATCTCTGGTACACCACAAAGAGGGCACAACCCATTCCCCGAGCCATAACTTTTGAGCACCTCCCTACCAGATGGGAGGCAATCCGTCAACAATTTCCACACAAAAAATTTGATGTTGAAGGGCAAGGGCGCCTTCCATAGGGGAGAGGTCCAAGCAATAGTCGGCCTACGACATAGATCCTAACATGTCGAGCCGGTGAAGAAGACACCCGAAGGGGTGAGACTCCAGGATACGATGTATGGATATTCCGTGAGCACTGGTGGAAGGGAAAACCGCAAATAAGCCCACTCTAGATTCTCCTCCTACCCAGATAATCGTTAGAACAAGATGTTCAAATAACCATTGTGAGTATCCATAGAGACCAACATCATCGGATACACAAATGGCAAACATGTTTGGAACCGTGTGCATAATGGGACACCACCAACCTAGGGGTGAAGCCAAAATAGGGTTCCCTCTCCTTTACCGATAGAGAAGGATAGCCCTAGGCAAATCTCCTGCTTGATCCGCTGGATGGACTTCCCGACCCGAGATCCCTCCTAGCACGAGCATGCATGGAGTGGCACACCCCGAACAATTTTTAACCATAGACCCCCCCCCCTCCGTCGAATGATTGGCCAGACCCAATAAAGCATGAAGGCCATATTCATACTGTGGGAAGCAAAGATGCCAACTCCTCCAAGATCCTTTGGCATACGGATGTCAGCCCACTTTACCATATGGACCAATGTCCCAATGGTACCAAATATCAATAGGAGAACCGTTTTGGCCCAATGGTGCCAAATATCAACTGCACAAAAACCCTTGGTGAAGCAGCCATAGTCTTTCCGCACCTAAGTCGTAGAGTCTCCATAGAACCAAGTTGTAGCAACCATGAGGGTTCGAAGTGGAACCAATTCATCCTAGGGAGGGCACCCTCCCCCAATGAGAAGAGCAAGGGGAGTCATCTAAGCCAATTTGTGTGACCGCCTTGAGCGAACACAATGAAAACATCACATCCCATTGAACGGACACCGGGATTTGGTCCAACAAACTCTGGATGAGGTCCAACTGATTATTAGTCCACGTGAGCCTAGCTCCTACATGGGCTATCTCACAAAGAGCCATCTCTGCAATGCAGTCATTAAATAGACGCATGCGAGCGAAATCCACATTGGGCGAGCTATTGTCCGCCTGCTACCTAATCATGTTAAAGTCGTCCGCCACAACCACTGGGATGGCGCACCATTCAACCTTGGCCTTCAGCTCCATCAGAAAACTGAAGATCGCCTGTGATCAACCGAGCCATAGACTATTATCACCTCCCAACTGGGGCTCAATTGTCGGCCAGTCGAAGACATGCTAAGGAAGAGCTCCCCATGGTCCATGTCGTCCACAATGAATGTGTCATGCTTGACACCCAGTAGAACATCTCCCGAATGCCCTGCTACAGGTAGCCACTGCTAGCCAAATGGTTTCCTAGTGAGGCCCTAGAGCTCCTGAGGGTGCAAATCCTGTCCAATTGTCTCTTGCAGAACCACAATATCAATCACTTCCTCTCAAATGTAAATAGTCAGCTGACGCCTTCGTCCCAAGTGGCCAAACCCTCGAATGTTCCTTCATAGTAGCTTCATGCTGGAACCAATGGTACATTGGACCCTTTACGCGGGGCCGAATGGGCCGTCTCAGAAGGCGGGGCTGAGACGATTGTTTAAGTGGTCTACCACATCGCCCCCCCCCCCCAAATGGGGGGTTCCGTCAGTATCAACTGCCCGAGAGGAGGCACAAATACTATTCCCATGCACCACATTTTGGTGCTCAATGGGATTCAAGCGCATAGGGGGTCTGTCCCACAGTGCCCTCACCTAAGAGGGAGATACGGAAGAAGCCACCCCTATGGAACTAACACACGGGCCACTGCCAACTCAAGTCTCTCTATGCCCGTAATTAGCGGTGGCCAAGGGCCTCTGAAGCTCCATGCTCCGCTTGAGCACGAGCCTCCACAAAGTGCCCCATCAAACTGCTCCTTACCGTGGATCGCCGAAATCTTCTCCGAACGACGCCCACACTACGCTTGGAACGCAATGTCACAATATGTGACCACCTCGGCTAAGTGCTCAAGAGGGACGCACTCGAGGACGGCAAACCCAGAACCTGACAATGAAGGAAGATCTAGGGAGGTAGAAGTGTTGGGGAACGTAGCAGAAATTCAAAAAATTTCGTACGTAACACCAAGATCTATCTATGGAGAGACCAGCAACGAGTAGAAAGGGGAGTGCATCTACATACCCTTGTAGATCGCTAAGCGGAAGCGTTCAAGTGAACGGGGTTGATGGAGTCGTACTCGTCGTGATTCAGATCACCGATGATCCTAGTGCCGAACGGACGGCACCTCCGCGTTCAACACACGTACAGCTCGACGATGTCTCCCACGCCTTGATCCAGCAAGCAGAGAGGGAGAGGTTGAGGAAGACTCCATTCAGCAGCAGCACAACGGCGTGGTGGTGATGGAGGAGCATGGCAATCCTGCAGGGCTTCGCCAAGCACCTACGGGAGAGGAGAAGGTGTCACGGGAGGGAGGGAGGCGCCAAGGGCTCAGGTATGGATGCCCTCCCTCCCCTCCACTATATATAGGGGCAGGGGAGAGGGGGAGGCGCAGCCTTGCCCCTTACTCCAAGAAAGGGGTGCGGCCAAGAGGGGGGGGGGGAGGAGTCCATCCTCCCCAAGGCACCTCGGAGGTGCCTTCCCCCTTGAGGACTCTTCCCTCTAGGGTTCCCTAGGCGCATGGGCCTCTTGGGGCTGGTGCCCTTGGCCCATGTAGGCCAAGGCGCACCCCCTACAGCCCATGTGGCCCCCAGGGCAGGTGGCCCCACCCGGTGGGCCCCCGGGACCCTTCCGGTGGTCCCGGTACAATACCGATGACCCCGAAACTTGTCCCGATGGCCGAAACAGGACTTCCTATATATATAAATCTTTACCTCCGGACCATTCCGGAACTCCTCGTGACGTCCGGGATCTCATCCGAGACTCCGAACAACATTCGGTAACCACATACAAGCTTCCTTTATAACCCTAGCATCATCGAACCTTAAGTGTGTAGACCCTACGGGTTCGGGAGACATGCAGACATGACCGAGACGTTCTCCGGTCAATAACCAACAGCGGGATCTGGATACCCATGTTGGCTCCCACATGTTCCACGATGATCTCATCGGATGAACCACGATGTCAAGGACTCAATCGATCCCGTATACAATTCCCTTTGTCTAGCGGTATTTTACTTGCCCGAGACTCGATCGTCGGTATCCAATACCTTGTTCAATCTCGTTACCGGCAAGTCACTTTACTCGTTCCGTAACACATCATCCCGTGATCAACTCCTTGGTCACATTGCGCATATGATGATGTCCTACCGAGTGGGCCCAGAGATACCTCTCCGTTTACACGGAGTGACAAATCCCAGTCTCGATCCGCATAAAATAATAGATACTTTCGGAGATACCTGTAGTGCACCTTTATAGTCACCCAGTTACGTTGTGACGTTTGATACACCCAAAGCACTCCTACGGTATCCAGGAGTTACACGCTCTCATGGTCAAAGGAAGAGATACTTGACATTGGCAAAGCTCTAGCAAACGAACTACACGATCTTTGTGCTATGCTTAGGATTGGGTCTTGTCCATCACATCATTCTCCTAATGATGTGATCCCGTTATCAACGACATCCAATGTCCATAGCCAGGAAACCATGACTATCTGTTGATCATAACGAGCTAGTCAACTAGAGGCTCACTAGGGACATATTGTGGTCTATGTATTCACACGTGTATTACGATTTCCGGATAATACAGTTATAGCATGAATAAAAGACTATTATCATGAACAAAGAAATATAATAATAACACTTTTATTATTGCCTCTAGGGCATATTTCCAACAGTCTCCCACTTGCACTAGAGTCAATAATCTAGTTCACATCGCCATGTGATTAACACTCACAGGTCACATCGCCATGTGACTAATACCCAAGAGTTTACTAGAGTCAGTAGTCTAGTTCACATCACTATGTGATTAACACTCAATGAGTTTTATGTTTGATCATGTTGCTTGTGAGAGAGGTTTTAGTCAACGGGTCTGAACCTTTCAGATCCGTGTGTGCTTTACAAATCTCTATGTCATCTCCTAGATGTAGCTACCACGCTCTATTTGGAGCTATTCCAAATAACTGTTCTACTTGGAGCTATTCTAAATTATTGCTCCATTATATGTATCCGGTCTCTCTACTCAGAGCTATCCGGATAGGTGTCAAGCTCGCATCGACATAACCCTTTACGACGAACTCTTTTACCACCTCCATAATCGAGAAAATTCCTTAGTCCACTAGTTACTAAGGATAACTTTGACCGCTGTCCTGTGATCCATTCTTGGATCACTCTTGTACCCCTTGACTAACTCATGGCAAGGCACACTTCAGGTGCGGTACACAACATAGCATACTGAAGAGCCTACGTCTTAAACATAGGGGACGACCTTCGTCCTTTCTCTCTATTCTGCCGTGGTCGAGCTTTAAGTCCTAACTTCGTACCTTACAACTCAGGCAAGAACTCCTTCTTTGACTGGTCCATCTTGAACACCTTCAAGATCATGTCAAGGTATGTGCTCATTTGAAAGTACTATTAAGCATTTTGATCTATCCTTATAGATCTTGATGCTCAATGTTCAAGTAGCTTAATCCAGGTTTTCTATTGAAAAACACCTTTCAAATAACCCTATATGCTTTCTAGAAATTCTACGTCATTTCTGATCAACAATATGTCAACAACATATACTCATCAGAAATTCTATAGTGCTCCCACTCACTTCTTTGGAAATACAAGTTTCTCATAAACTTTGTACAAACCCAAAATCTTTGATCATCATCAAAGCATACATTCCAACTCCGAGATGCTCACTCCAGTCCTTAGAAGGATTGCTGGAGCTTTGCATACTTATTAGCATCTTACGGGATTGACAAAACCTTCCGGTTGTATCACATACAACCTTTCCTCAAGAAAATCGTCGAGGAAACAGTGTTTTGACATCCTATCTGCAAGATTTCATAAATAATGCAGTAATCGCTAATATAATTCCAACAAACTCTTAGCATCGCTACGAGTGAGAAAATCTCATCGTAGTCAACTCCTTGAACTTGTCGGAAAACATCTTAACGACAAGTCGAGCTTTCTTAATGGTGACATTTACCATCATTGTCCGTCTTCCTTTTGAAATCCATCTGTACTCATTAGCATTACGACCATCGAGCCGTTCTGCCAAAGTTTACACTTTGTTTTCATACATGGATCCTCTCTCGGATTTTATGGCCTCAAGCCTTTTATCGGAATCCGGGCCCACCATCGCTTCTCCATAGCTCGTAGGTTCATTGTTGTCTAGCAACATGACCTTCAAGACAGGATTACGTACCACTCTGAAGTAGTATGCATCCTTGTCATCCTACGAGGTTTGGGAGTGACTTGATCCGAAGTTTCATGATCAATATCATAAGCTTCCACTTCAATTGGTGTAGGTGCCACAGGAACAACTCCCTGTGCCCTGTCACACACTAGTTGAAGAGACGGTTCAATAACCTCATCAAGTCTCCACCATCCTCCCACTCAATTCTTTCGAGAGAAACTTTTCCTCGAGAAAGTACCCGATTCTAGAAACAATCCATATTGCTTTCGGATCTGAATTAGGAGGTATACCCAACTGTTTTGGGTTCTCTATGAAGATGCATTTTATCCGCTTTGGGTTCGAGCTTATCAACCTGAAACTTTTTCATGTAAGCGTCGCAGCCCCAAACTTTTAAGAAACGACAACTTAGGTTTCTCTAAACCATAATTCATACGGTGTCATCTCATCGGAATTACGTGGTGCCCTATTTAAAGTGAATGTGGTTGTCTCTAATGCCTAACCCATGAACGATAGTGGTAATTCGATAAGAGACATCATGGTACGCACCATATCCAATAGGGTGCAACTATGATGTTCGGACATACCATCACATTATGGTGTTCCAGGCGGTATTAATTGCGAAACAATTTCCACAATGTCTTAATTGTGTGCCAAAACTCGTAACTCAGATATTCATCTCTATGATCATATCATAGACATTTTATCCTCTTGTCACAATGATCTGCTACTTCACTCTGAAATTACTTGAACCATTCAATAATTCAGACTTGTGTTTCATCAAGTAAATATTCTCAACATCTACTCGAATCATCTGTGAAGTAAGAACATAACGATATTCACTGCATGCCTCAGCACTCATTGGACTGCACACATCAAAATGTGTTGCTTCCAACAAGTTGCTATCTTGTTCCATTTTACTGAAACCGAGGCTTTTCAGTCATCTTGCCTATGTGGTATGATTTGCATATCTCAAGTGATCCAAAATCAAGTGAGTCCAAATGATCCATCTGCATGGAGTTTCTTCATGCGTATACACCAATAGACATGGTTCGCATGTCTCAAACTTTTCAAAAACGAGTGAGTCCAAAGATCCATCAACATGGAGCTTCTTCATGCGTTTTATACCAATATGACTTACATGGCAGTGCCACAAGTAAGTGGTACTATCATTACTATCTTATATCTTTTGGCATGAAAATGTGTATCACTACGATCGAGATTCAATAAACCATTCAGGTTTAATACTAATCTTGATGGTAGAGGGAGCGTGCGATGTTTGATCACATCAAACTTGGAAACACTTCCAACACATATCGTCAGCTCACCTTTAGCTAGTCTCCGTTTATTCCGTAGCTTTTTATTTCGAGTTACTAACGCTTAGCAACTGAACCGGTATCTCATACCCTGGTGCTACTAGGAGTACTAGTAAAGTACATATTAACATAATGTATATCCAATATACTTCTATCGACCTTGCCAGCCTTCTCATCTACCAAGTATCTAGGGTAATTCCGCTCTAGTGACTATTCCCCTTGTCACAGAAGCACTTAGTCTCGGGTTTGGGTTCAACCTTGGGTTTCTTCACTAGAGCAGCAGCTGATTTGCCGTTTCATGAAGTATCCCTTCTTGCCCTTGCCCTTCTTGAAACTAGTGGTTTCACCAACCATCAACAATTGATGCTCCTTCTTGATTTCTACTTTCGCGGTGTCAAACATCGCGAGTACCTCAAGGATCACCATATCTATCCCTGATATATTATAGTTCATCACGAAGCTCTAGCAGCTTGGTGGCAATGTCTTTGGAGAAACATCACTATCTCATCTGGAAGATCAACTCCCACTCGATTCAAGTGATTGTTGCACTCAGACAATCTGAGCACAAACTCAACGATTGAGCTTTTCTCCCTTAGTTTGTAGGCTAAGAAAATTGTCGGAGGTCTCATACCTCTTGACATGTGCACGAGCCTGAAATCCCAATTTCAGCCCTCGAAGCATCTCATATGTTTCGCGATGTTTAAAAACGTTTTTGGTGCCTCAACTCTAAACCGTTTAACTGAACTATCACGTAGTTATCAAAACGTGTATGTCAGACGTTCGCAACAACCACAGACAACGTTCGAGGTTCAGCACACTGAGCGGTGCATTAAGGACATAAGCCTTCTATGAAGCAATGAGGACAATCCTCAGTTTACGGACCTAGTCCGCATAATTGCTACTATCAACTTTCAACTAATTTTTCTCTAGGAACATATCTAAAACAGTAGAACTAAAGCGCGAGCTACGACATAATTTGCAAAAAGGTCTTTTGACTATGTTCAAGATAATTAAGTTCATCTTATGAACTCCCACTCAGATAGACATCCCTCTGGTCATCTAAGTGATTACATGATCCGAGTCAACTAGGCCGTGTCCGATCATCACGTGAGACGGACTAGTCATCATCGGTGAACATCTTCATGTTGATCGTATCTACTATACGACTCATGCTCGACCTTTCGGTCTCCGTGTTCCGAGGCCATGTCTGTACATGCTAGGCTCGTCAAGTTAACCCTAAGTGTTTTCGCTGTGTAACACTGTCTTACACCCGTTGTATGTGAACGTAAGAATCCATCACACCCGATCATCACGTGGTGCTTAGAAGCGACGAACTGTAGCAACGGTGCACAGTTAGGGGAGAACACTTCTTGAAATTTTGTAAGGGATCATCTTATTTACTACCGTCGTCCTAAGTAAACAAGATGCATAAACATGATAAACATCACATGCAATCAAATAGTGACATGATATGGCCAATATCATTTTGCTCCTTTTGATCTTCATCTTCGGGGCTCCATGATCATCATCGTCACCGGCATGACACCATGATCTCCATCATCATGATCTCCATCATCGTGTCTTCATGAAGTTGTCACGCCAACGACTACTTCTACTTCTATGGCTAACGCGTTTAGCAATAAAGTAAAGTAAGTTACATGGCGTTCTTCAATGACACGCAGGTCATACAAAAAATAAAGACAACTCCTATGGCTCCTGCCGGTTGTCATACTCATCGACATGCAAGTAGTGAATCCTATTACAAGAACATGATCAATCTCATACATCACATATCATTCATCACATTCTTCTTGGCCATATCACATCACATAGCATACCCTGCAAAAACAAGTTAGACGTCCTCTAATTGTTGTTGCATGTTTTACGTGGCTGCTATGGGTTTCTAGCAAGAACGTTTCTTACCTACGCAAGACCACAACGTGATATGCCAATTGCTATTTACCCTTCATAAGGACCCTTTTCATCGAATCCGTTCCGACTAAAGTGGGAGAGACTGGCACGCGCTAGCCACCTTATGCACCAAGTGCATGTCAATCGGTGAAACCTGTCTCACGTAAGAGTACGTGTAAGGTCGGTCCGGGCCGCTTCATCCCACAATACCGTCGAAACAAGAACTAGTAACGGTAAGCATGTTGAACAAAATCAACACCCACAACTATTTTGTGTTCTACTCGTGCAAAGAATCTACGCAATAGACCTAGCTCATGATGCCACTGTTGGGGAACGTAGCAGAAATTCAAAAAATTTCCTACGTAACACCAAGATCTATCTATGGAGAGACCAGCAACGAGTAGAAAGGGGAGTGCATCTACATACCCTTGTAGATCGCTAAGCGGACTCGTTCAAGTGAACGGGGTTGATGGAGTCGTACTCGTCGTGATTCAGATCACCGATGATCCTAGTGCTGAACGGACGGCACCTCCGCGTTCAACACACGTACAGCTCGACGATGTCTCCCACGCCTTGATCCAGCAAGGAGAGAGGGAGAGGTTGAGGAAGACTCCATCCAGCAGCAGCACAACGGCGTGGTGGTGATGGAGGAGCGTGGCAATCCTGCAGGGCTTCGCCAAGCACCTACGGGAGAGGAGGAGGTGTCACGGGAGGGAGGGAGGCGCCAAGGGCTCAGGTATGGATGCCCTCCCTCCCCTCCACTATATATAGGGGCAGGGGAGAGGGGGGAGGCGCAGCCTTGCCCCTTACTCCAAGAAAGGGGTGCGGCCAAGAGGGGGGGGAGGAGTCCATCCTCCCCAAGGCACCTCGGAGGTGCCTTCCCCCTTGAGGACTCTTCCCTCTAGGGTTCCCTAGGCGCATGGGCCTCTTGGGGCTGGTGCCCTTGGCCCATGTAGGCCAAGGCGCACCCCCTACAGCCCATGTGGCCCCCAGGGCAGGTGGCCCCACCCGGTGGGCCCCCGGGACCCTTCCGGTGGTCCCGGTACAATACCGATGACCCCAAAACTTGTCCCGATGGCCGAAACAGGACTTCCTATATATAAATATTTACCTCCGGACCATTCCGGAACTCCTCGTGACGTCCGGGATCTCATTCGGGACTCCGAACAACATTCGGTAACCACATACAAGCTTCCTTTATAACCCTAGCGTCATCGAACCTTAAGTGTGTAGACCCTACGGGTTCGGGAGACATGCGGACATGACCGAGACGTTCTCCGGTCAATAACCAACAGCGGGATCTGGATACCCATGTTGGCTCCCACATGTTCCACGATGATCTCATCGGATGAACCACGATGTCAAGGACTCAATCGATCCCGTATACAATTCCCTTTGTCTAGCGGTATTTTACTTGCCCGAGACTCGATCGTCGGTATCCAATACCTTGTTCAATCTCGTTACCGGCAAGTCACTTTACTCATTCCGTAACACATCATCCCGTGATCAACTCCTTGGTCACATTGCGCATATGATGATGTCCTACCGAGTGGGCCCAGAGATACCTCTCCGTTTACACGGAGTGACAAATCCCAGTCTCGATCCGCATAAAACAATAGATACTTTCGGAGATACCTGTAGTGCACCTTTATAGTCACCCAGTTACGTTGTGACGTTTGATACACCCAAAGCACTCCTACGGTATCCAGGAGTTACACGATCTCATGGTCAAAGGAAGAGATACTTGACATTGGCAAAGCTCTAGCAAATGAACTACACGATCTTTTGTGCTAGTCTTAGGATTGGGTCTTGTCCATCACATCATTCTCCTAATGATGTGATCCCGTTATCAACGACATCCAATGTCCATAGCCAGGAAACCATGACTATCTGTTGATCACAACGAGCTAGTCAACTAGAGGCTCACTAGGGACATATTGTGGTATATGTATTCACACGTGTATTACGATTTTCGGATAATACAGTTATAGCATGAATAAAAGACTATTATCATGAACAAAGAAATATAATAATAACACTTTTATTATTACCTCTAGGGCATATTTCCAACAAGAAGTACATGTCTCGAGATTGCAGGCAGCTGCCCGTAGGACCGCCTTCTCAGGGGGCGATGACACAAACACACCCACTCGTCGTGGCCCTGGAGCGGCCAAGGTGCTCACTCTGGCGGGAGGCGATGGCTAGGGATGGAGTCGGCCAAAGGGGAGTGCGATGGCTAGGACGACAGAGGGCGCACGTCCACCCCCATTATCAGAGCATCCTCCCATTCATTGAAACTTTACTCCAAACTTCTTTCTTGGAGAAATCTGTGTGCACATTTTTATTTGTCATGTACTAGTATTACAGAATTAGTCCGTGGCTTTAGTTTGTCCCATTCTTTCGTTGGTCTTTTCAACAGATCGACTTTCGGGCCCAAATTTGATTTTTAACTTTGACGTGACGGTTTGTACAAGAACCATTGGCAAATCCATCCATGCACTGGAACTAGCTAGCTTGGTCATTGGGGACTTGAAGACAAAAGGATAATAACCTCATTAATTTTCCTTTTCACATCTATGCCACCTCGTCAATTAATTCCCACATTTCTGGCACGAATGAACATTTATTTGCATGTTAATCAAACTCACAGATACTCAAAACGGTGGGACTAGAAGTACTAGTACTACTCCTCCATCTGACAGAAAAAACTTACAGCAGGCACTTCAAGCTGCACTACCGTACCAGCACTTCAGGCTTTCACTCTCACATCGCAGAGCGAGAGGACAGTGGCCTTTACCGCAGCTCTTTACAGTTTTTACCAGTTTTACATCGCCAACAATCAACACTGGGTACCGCATCCGGCCAATCATCCGTCGACAAGTACCCACCGGGGAGCCGGCCGGAGGGCGCGGAGTACCAAGATCGAGCCGACCCAAGCTTCGGCTCGCCCCCACGTGCCTGGTCACGTGCGAGGAGGTGGACTGCCCTAGGCGCGAACCCGGCGTGGCTGTCGGCCATGGACGGGCACGGCAGGAGCTCGCTTTCCTGGGGAACGGGTCAGTCTCTGCGTGCCCACTGCCCCTCGCGCGCCCCCCACTGCGCGTGGGCCCCGCCACGCAGCCCCACGCCGCTCATGCGCGGGGAAAGGGAGGGGAAACCCTAACCCTAGCTGTAAAGATCGATGCTCCAAAAGCTAGACATGCACAGGAGGTGTGTTTGTGTGTACGCACTCGTAGTAGGAAGTATGTCTTTGGTGCATCCTCCTCTCCTTGACTCCTTCCATATGACCGTATGTACGCATGGTGATGTGATGGTGCTAGCAGCCTAGCTTAATTCGCATCCAATGTTTGACTGAAAACAGCGTGGAGTATTGATCATGTTTGATTAAGTACACTGGGGGTGTCATAATAGTAGTACTTAACCATACGGATGACCAAACTCTTACCAGGCCGACAAATTTTTATTGCATCTACGTATACGTCGTTTATGCAAAGAACATAGGCATGATCGATGGACTAGTCCTAGTTGGCATGCAGGCAGTGCTACCAGATCATTCTGTTTGTCCGGGTATAGCACATCAGATGGGAAAACATGAATATATATTTGAGGGAGGAGATCATAACAGTGCCTCGTACTTCTGCTAAGTCTCTGGATAAAAATATTATGATTTGGTGCTTTGATTAAATAACATGTAAGGCGCGTTCGAGGCCGGAAAGATGTATGGTTTGGATAAGTTTTTGTAACTGCATTTCACGGAGTTCGCTGCTGCGATCCCCTTTCGATTACTTTCGGGTATCTTAGGTCGCAACCACCACATTTTCCTCTAAGCATGCGATAAAATAATAAAGAGTGTTTATTAATAACAGATTCAGTATATGATTAGAAACATTTGGGTTTGATGCTGTCCTGGCCGTCTTGAAGTTGTGCGCACGCTTATATAAATTATTCGTGTGATTAATTATTAACCATGTTCACCTTCAATCGATATAATACTAGCTCAATACATTGGATACCTTACTAGCAAGTAGTAGTTACAAGGTAGTTAGTACCAACAATGCGCCAAAACAACGCCAGTCTGCTAGTTGTTCTCCACTCATGCTAATTATAGATGTTAAGCAACAGCTAGTAGCAGCAGACACATACTTGCATTATAGATACCCAAAGCAGTCGGTCGTTAGTCCTAGTGGTGGCACCCCATTTCGCGCCCAAATTTTGATGAAAGCTGACCTCTTTCATCTGCCTATTCATTTCTAGCTGCTTGACATACTCTCGGATATGAAGATAATTTTCCCTTGTACCTGCTGCATGGGCACAAGCACCGGCCGGCCGGTCGATCGATTGCTCAATACTACGCCTCAACCCATGGGCTAGCTTGAGATCTCCGGCCAGCCGGCCGCTAGCTGAATTCCGTTCTCTTTTGGATCGCCATCTTTTGACCGGTGCGTTAATTGGAGAGCGCCGTGGCCGGGCCGATCGAGATGCCCTAGCTAGATCTTGGGCGCGCGCGAGACCAGTGGTGGTTCCGAGGAGAGGGTGACTCGTAGCAGTCGCCGTATATGTTATTCTAATCAATCCGGCCGGGTGGCAAGCTTTAGCTTTAAGAAAGCTTGGCTGGATTAGTTTACTGCTAATTGGGTGCATTATTGTGCGCGTCATGGTCCCTAATCCCGACAAGCACGTCGCCCTTGAGCGCGCCAATGGTGGATAAGCTCGATCCAGGCCATCGTCTACCGTTAATGGGGGTCATTAGGCCTTGAGCCGAAAGAGACCAGAGCAAGTTGTGAGGCCAACTTGGTAATTGCGACTTCCGTATGATAGATCTAGCTTAGCTCCTTGAATTGATGCACACAAACGGCAGCCGGTCAGATTATTGAGTTTCATTCACACAATAAAAATTGAAAAACAAAGCAGGAGTCGCATTATTCGGTTTCGTCCGGGTTTGTGTGTGTTCGTCTCCAATCGCCATTGGTTGGTGTAGGTTGGTGTTGGGTGGCAGGTCGCTATTGCCAGCCACATCACAAGTTGAGAGCAACAGGGGGGAAAGTCCAACCTCCGGGGTGGCATGTAGCTAACCCATCGGCGTTCGTGATTTCGGGTATGTCACCGAGAAATGCTGTCGGCTAGCTAGGAGAACGTTTCCTCTCTGCTAACCTCCCTTTGGTTTGCAGCAATTAACCTCTGCCTCTTTGGTCCGTCTAGAGGTCGCCTGTGTTAATTGGAAAAGTTACATGTGCTCCTACCACAAGTAAGTGTGCATGCTTTACCACAAGTGTGCACGCGTGTGCTCGAGTTTGATGGAGTTTAGAATATGCTCTAGTACCATTTTAGATAGTATTTATGATGCACCAAAAATTCTGATGCAAATTTGTATTAACCTGCAAAAATTACATGTTTATATTTGTGTGCTGTTTGGGAGAAACAAAAACGGAGAAGTTCCTATGTAGCCAAAGATAGCAAGTGAGCACGGATCATGATGCATAACTAGAAGGACGGATAACCATGACCAGCATGGGAGCTCAGTCATAACTTAGGCGATGGAGGGTTGTTCTGTGAAGGCGAAGGAGATGTGCGCTCGAGCAATGGTGGTCGTCAGTGGTGCGCGACGGTGGCGTTGGTGAAGCCGGCGACGGCTAGATGGATCTAGCATGACATTCTAAATTGGTGGCCCAGCCTGACTAGATCGCCGGAGAAGAAGGTGTCAATGCATAGTTCTGGACGGCGGCGAGCTCGACACCAGACCCAGATCTGTCATTCAATGACATGGGTGAATTTTTTAAGGTTTCCTCGTGTTTGGTTGGGGCGGCGAGGCGGCGGCACTACCCCAGGGTACAAATAATGTTCTCCCTGCCCTATCCCTTTTTCGTTGGTGTGCTTTTCACCGATAGAGGGTGTGTGGAGCCGTGTTTCCGACGGCTTTTCCGGTATCCCGTCGGTCTAGGTTTCTGGTGGATCCGTTTGGATTCAGCTGGCTTTCGTGGTCTTCGGATTTTCTTCGCAGATCTTGGCTGCTAAGTTTCCTGGTCTACATCAACAATTTTCCGGCTGCTGCTTCTATAAGCTCCTAGGTTTCAAAAAGTTTGCTCCACCGAGGCTGGGCGAACCCGAGGCGCCATCGAGCTATGCTCATGGCGCGTTGCCGGTGGATGCGCGCGCGCGGGGGGGGGGGGGTGTAAAGAAGAGATAGCTTGAGCACATGGACTGAAATTCAAGTGAGAAGTCTTTAGAAAATCCATTTTATATATACACACGCCATATATTTACCATATGCAATATATTTGTTTTAATCATACTCCACTTTTAGTTAAAGTTATCTAAAAAACTATTGCAGCATGTGGAATCGTTTGAGTCAACCTAGTCTAATATTGATAAGGCAAGCATGAGGAGACATACGAGCACATTCACTGATTTATATATAGAGATTTGGTTGAAAATTATGTGTCGTCTTGGACTTGTTAATTTTATGATGTACGTACGATCTTTCCTAATTACTATATACCGCTCAATGAGTGAGTATATATATGTAAATCCCCGATGGATTGGAAGATTCTGTTGTTCAATCACCCAATGATGAGACTATTACTTAATGTAGTGTCGCCGAGAAAGTTGTAACTTAATTAACACAATAGATAATCGTACACTAACTCGCATGTTGGTACTTAAAGTAACTTCTAATTCTTGTTTATTTTCCTGCCGGTTCTTTCTACACTTGCTTTAGATGCTGTTACAAGTAGTCAGTAGTCATCAAACAATTAGACCATACATAACCTCCTATATTTTATGAAGATGCATTCCTCGAATTAGCAGCTAGCACCATCTGTTACAATTTATAAACCCGACATACTATAGCTCGAAATCAAGTCAAATATTTGATTAGTACTCTGCAAAGTCTATAAAGGGATAATGTTAATTAAGATAGAAGAAGGTTACCCCAGAAGCAAATTAACTACGCGTAGTTACAGCCTTATGTTCTGCTTTCAGGTCGGGGCTCAATATTATAAGTCATGGTGATACTATATGATGAGTACACGAGTACATAGCTTGTTTTCTTTGCACTACGCGAACAAGAAATATATAAACAAATCGACTATTATCTGACTACGAAGCAAGCATGGAAAGTTCGTTATTATTAAACACTATGTACTGTTCAGTACAGTAGATAATTAAAAGAAAAGCCCAAAAAGTTCATTTTGTAGGCTACAACGTACGAGTAATACAAAAAGTTTGTAAGTACATGCTCACCGGCAAACATCAACATCATTTGTTATTTTGTTTAATCTAATTAATATGTATAGCTAATGTACTGTCCGCTTCAAGTAGTGCTGTAATACCCCACAGTCAATGTGCTGTGGGCGTGACTGGAGCTTTTGCTCTGTGGTGAGTGAACATGTAGGTGTTTTTTCCATAGTGGGGGGTAAAGATAACATGATTAGTTAGCTGAAATTATTTGTGATAAGTTCTATGAAAATTCATACTTGTTGTCTAAAAAGTTGTAAACCAAAATAATTGGTGTGATATACCTTCATGTACTTTTGCTCGACCGTACTCCAATAATTGGAGTACATTGTTTCATAACTATATGTGGCACACTAAAAGGACATCTAGGCCCCTAAGTGAATTTTGGTAGTTAATGATAAGCAATTAAGAAACTAGTAGTATGCAACAACCAACTCACCTGCAACAGTGCGCAGACTCAAGCAAGCAACCACATTGGACTTGAGTAACTATAGCAGCCAAGGGAGCATGGATGCAATATTTGGAGCGATGGCCAGATTTTGAAATTTGGGGGCTAGGACGCTGGAGATTAGGAGAGGCGAACAAAGGATGTGGATTGAGGAGGAGTAGCGGCTGGAGGAAGTTTATGGGGAGGATCCATGATAGGCAAAACAATTTGCCACCGAATCAAGTAGCTAATTTGTGTCGTGGAAAATAAGTGTGTACTACCATGCACTTATAAGTACTTTCCCATTCAAACATGAGTGAGGTGGTGGCTTGCCAGTTTGACCGAGTTTGGTGTAGAGGCAAGTGTAAGGTTCAAGGCTCCCAACTAAATTTATATAATGGTTTATTCAAAACGGAGGAGTCTAGTGGGTCTAGATGGATGAGGGAGATTGTGATGGAGTTGGGGAGTGAACTCGCTCCACCAACTCCAATTTATAAGACAACAAAGATTTCTCTATTGTTCCAGTATTTTTTTTGATATATGCCATTATAGGGAGGCCACACTATCAAGAGGGGGTGTTAATGGAAAAGAAAGATTCCCAATGTTTAAACCCATTCTCTTGTTTTCCAAAGCCCTATAGTGAAAAGCCAATTCTCCTATGATCTATCCTAGTTGAAATTCTGCTTCGTAAGACGCTTGATTCTCTGGATCAACTAGGTCGAACTCTCCAGATGTGCAAAGTTAGACCAGAGACTCCGGTGCTTCTGGCACTATGTCCTGACCCGCTCGTTTAGGGTTCCAGATTGTTCGAGCAAGATCAGCACTAGGCCATCTTGGGTTCTGCCTGGATGACTTCGAGGTTGGAGCTGGGGTGAGTCTGGCGGCATGAATATGCGTACTCCATTGCCTCGTCAAACTCTATGGGGTTGAAGGCCTAGACAGTCCAGATGCACATGTTTTGCAGACTCAATAAAACTTTGTCTTGGTTTCTATATGATTGTTTGTATATCTCGAGGGGTGTGCTAACCCACAAGTGTAGGGAGTCTCAACATTCTTCATTGACATGTATTAAAAACGTAATGTATATTCAACACAATGGGGGCAAAAGGATACTATAATATTTGGCAGTTGAGTTCTCAATTCAACCACACTTGAAACAAGTGCTTGCCTGAGGAAATTACAGTAGCAATAGCAATGTAGTTAATGGAGTGATGTAAGCAGCAATAGAGTAACACAAAGTAGTAAAATACTCGACATGTGCCAAGTACAAGTAACTTTAAAGAGATCATGCCATGGCGGGAAACATAGGCATGTGGATGAATATTAGGATGTATCTTGGATTACACCGGTTATCTAACATAACAATTACAAAAGTTCATTATCTAGATCATGTTCCAAATTATTGTAGGCATGTATTTTTTATGTAGCAAGACTTGATTATTTTTAAGAACTTGCCCCCCCCCCCCATCTGTTGTCCAACCCTCCCTCTACAGGGGTTCTCTTTGGAACTATGGGTAATTAAGGTGACCTTTTCGAGTCAACCAGAATAAAGCACTAAACTTAATAATACATGTGATCCTCAAACTATAGCTATTCCCATTGATATCTCTTGTCACCACTAGAGTCTCCGGTTCAAGACTACAATAGGTATAATATGTACAACCATGAGCAAAAAATATCATAAAGACATAAGAGTTTCAACTCCAAAATCATATTACTCGGGCCCTAGTTATAAGCACTGGGCACACCAAAGTCAAAGCAACATCATGTACTGAACAATCATAACACAAGGTATCATTCCCCCATCAATCTAAACTTTATTACATAATGTATCACATACAATTCCCATACATCCCATGTGCCTAAGTGGATTAGTCACACATGGTTGGGAAGAGCATGATGTCGATGATGGATAAGGGGTTGATAGAATCGATGATAAAGTTTACCCCTGTCCGGAGGCTAGTGTTTGACCTCCAGCAGCCCTTCGGGAAGATGAACAAAGGTGGCGGTTGTCTCCTCCTTGAGAAAGGATCGTCGATATATAAATACAAGGAACCTTTTAGGTCAGTATATAGCTAGGGGTACTGGGGAGAGAGCTATAGGATCCCTGGTGAGGCACTAGTAGAAAAAGGACCTAATGTGAGACACATTAGTGTCGGTTCGATTTTGGCCCGGTACTAATGGTACCATTAGTGCCAGTTTGAACGGCTATGCATTAATGTCGGTTCGTGTTGAACCTTTAGTACCGGTTCGTGCCACGAACCGGTACTAAAGGGGTGGTGGCAGGCTGGCGTCAGGCCGGGGCCCCACGATCACCTTTAGTACCGGTTCGTGGCACAAACCGGTACTAAAGGGCTATCCTTTAGTGCCGGTTCATGCCACGAACCGGGACTAAAGGGGTTTGACCTATAGTCCCGGTTAGAGACACAAATCGGGACTACAGGGCAATTT
>NC_041382.1:702522136-702548838 GCF_002162155.2 Triticum dicoccoides | reverse complement strand
TTTAGAAAAAATCAAAAGAAAATGATAAAAACTTCAAAAAAATAAAATCCTTCAAGATGTAGTTATATTACTACATCTATTAGTTAGGAAAATTTAAAAACTTCAATTTGGACATGTTTGCAAAAAGTGTAGGGAAAATGTAAAACGGCTATAACTTTTGCATATGATGTCGGAAAAAAAACGTATAATATATCAAAAAATTCAGCACAAAAATCCGCATCCGATGGAGACTGCCTACGGCCTATTTGCAATTTTTTAGAATCCTCAAATTCCAAAAGGAAAAAAGATATGGTCAAATTTTAGTTTTTTTAAAAACATTTGGTTAAATCTGGTCAAACTACTTATTCAAGAAGTATTAATGTTACTACATAATTATTCAAGAATATTAGTGTTACTAAATAATTATTTCAATTTTTTGAATTTTGGTCAAATCTGGTCAAACTATGGTCAAACTGTGGTCAAACTATGGTCAAACTTATTCAAGAAATATTAGTGTTACTAAATAATTACTGTTTTTTAGAATAATAGTTTCAAACTCAAAACGGTGAAACGTGTGACCTAATGCTCAAGCTAAACTGCTGAGGGTTAATAGGATTGACAGCTTACATTTGTTAGGAAAACAACAAGTGCAGACTTGAAATGTAGGGGGAATAGAACTCCGAAGTTAAGCGTGCTCAGACTGGGGTAGTGGGAGGATGGGTGACCGGCTGGGAAGTTAGGCGATTTGGAATGAGTGATCCACACTTGAGCAGTTAAGAATGAAATAATTCAGAAAAATTAAAAATCAAAAACAAAATCAAATTTTTTTCCAAAATTTTCAAAAAAAATTAAAAAAAAACCTTTAGTACTAAAGGTCCCCCATACCAGGGCGCGAGCTCACGCCACGTGGTGTGGCACTTTAGCGCCGGTTCGTGCCGAAGCGGTACTAAAGGGGGGGGGGGCTTTAGTGCCCACCCTTTAGTGCCGGTTATGGAACCGGCACTAAAGGCCCTTACGAACTGGTTTTAAAGCTCCGTTTTCTACTAGTGAGGCTAGCTGCCTAAGCTAGGCACCCCAAGCCACTAGGCGCCTGCCCCGGGGCATCTGTGGTCCAACTTTAGGCCTCATGTAATCCCCTTGATCCACATATGCCTATGCTATTTTGTATAATTTGTCCATGATGATTTTGTACACAGATAGATAATACCAAAGAAAGTTTGCTAAAAATAGCATTAGTCCTTATTAGTTTTAACTCATTTAGAGCTTGTTTTGAGGGAAAAGTGTTCATAGAAGTATATACTTTTAAGATGTATTAGGAGCCAAATACACTAATCACAACCTAGAGGAACTATTTCCCAAACTTTAGTTCTAGAAAAATATTAAGCTTAGTTAGCAGTTGCCTAAAACACACCACACATCCAAGTCTACTAATAATAAAGCTAGCAGAAAAATTGCACATGCAAGGAGTACAGATTAGTAGAATGTAAACACATGGAGGGTCGACAACTTTTTCCATGGTTCAGACAGTTGGTGTTATCCTACTTCATGTTGAGTACATTTTACATGATGTTTTCCTTAGCCTTTTTTGCATCATAGATATAGGATTTTTTTGCATTTTACCGTGTTTGCATGCATCTTGTTACTTCATTTTGCTAGGATCCCAATGGAGCGGGATATTTTAAGCATTGAATGGAAAACAACTAGTTTTGTTGTGAAGGATGCTAACTGGATGTCATAAAAGCCTACCATATGAAGAGATAAGCATGTCAGAGGAAACCAGGCTGGGTCTGTTGATCCATGAGAGAAGACAACACGTCATATGAGCATGAACGCTCATAACAGCGATCCTGACATGTTGCGTCACCTCCCCATGGCTGAGTACTTCCATCTCATGCAATCGGATCTCAGATTGAAAAAACTTAAAGAGAGACTCTAACCCATGAAACAAAAGCAGAAACCTAACTTCTGAAAGGGATTCGGAGGGGGGATCAATAAAAGGGCATCCACCTCTCCATAACTTTGATCATGGAGGCCAAGACATCGATCATCATCATTATCCATGTTCTCGACATCGACTCTTCCATTCATCTCGTTGTAATCTCAAACCCTAGTCTGGATTCATACATGTACAACATTAATCATCCATCTTTCACTGCCATGAACACCTCGATGATGTCTTGTGACTTTATGTTCGAGTATTTCTCTAGTTCTTAGGGATACAGAGGAACGCTAGTATTTAATGAGCTGAACGTCGATAATATATACAATATTTATTATATGATTGTGGTAATGTTCTTCATGATATTGTGAAAACATCGACTACACAATATTTATTCCTTGTGGACTTTAAGGATATTATTATCTTTGTGATGCGGGGTTAGAGGTACCATGATGACAAAAGGTATCTATCTCCTCAAAGGATCATTGGTTAGGGAATGACAAACATCCATATGCCTTAGTCCGTGTCCATGAGGAGACCCTTAATCATTGTTGTACTCCACTACTAGGTATTGGACGACTGATGGTGGCGTGTGTGATATAGAGCTTGCTACTTCCACAAAAATTATTGGGACCCCAAGTCAAAGGGATGAATTAGTCCAACAAGCAAGTATTTCCCACAGTCGAGAACCAAGGTTTACCGAACCCATAGGAACTATTGGCAATCCTTCAATGGTCATCAGATCATTGAAGTATTGCCAATAGTTCCTATGGGTTCACTTGGCCCAACTTAAAATCGTCAATTCTTGGCCAATGTTGTCAATCTTTCTGTCTTGCTAATTGCTAAAAATCATCAATTCTTGGCCAATGTTATCAATCTTTCGGTCTTGCTAGTTACAAGAATTAATTGTATAATGTGGGTGGAATTGATGATTTTAAGTAATTAACAAAATGGATTAGATTGTAAACAATATTAAAAGCAAGTGACCGAGGTAGGAAGCAATGAGAATGAATGGACTCGGATCCATAGTTTCACTAGAGAAATCTCTCCAAACAATATAGCATAAGTGTCATGAACAAATTACAGTTGTGTATCGATTAAACTGTGGTTTTTGTGAGGATAATTATTCATGTCATGATTGAATATACGCATTACATCTTTATCTGTAGATCATTATCCAACTACATCTATAGCTAATACTCCACCCTTAGACCACTATCCACCAATTATCTTAAATTATTAAGTAAAACATAGTATTTTAAGCAAGGTGGCATAATGTTGATAGTATATTGTCTTTACTTCCATCTCATCGCCAAGAGAACTACAAAACTATATTTTTATCCATTATGGGAACAATACAAAATAACCATTTTCCACTTTCTATCAATGCAGTAGTTTACTTGCAAGATTCAAACCAACCAAAATACATTACTCCCTCTTGGAGATCATTCATCTAAACATGGCCAGGGCAAGACTAATAGATTAGAGAGAATAGATGTATATAGATCATATAGCAAATAAACCAAAGGAATCTCAAAAGAAATCATGAATAGATCTGACTATAAAGTGACAAGTCATCATATCGCAACAAACATATGGAGAATTACATTAGATTGATCTCTATCATGTAGGGCGGCTCATGAGATCTTTGTATTGAAGAACAAGGGATAGAAGATATCATTTAGCTACTACTATGTACCCATAGTCCAAGGAGGACTACTCACAACTGGTCATGGAGGGATCGAGGATGATGAAGATAGCTCCACCTATGGATTCCCCGTCCGGTAGGGTGCTAGAATGAACTGCCATGTTGGATTGCAATGGAACATAGAGGTATTCAGGATTGTTCTCGGGGATTATGTAAAGGCATTGGCGGAAAGAGGTGGTCGACGTGACCTCCTTGGGGTCCATGCGGCCCCAACTCACGTATAGCCCCATCACAAGCCAATGGTGTGTGGTACCCACATGGGTCCCCTGTCGTGGCTCTGCTGCCCTCTGGAGCTGCCTAGCCTGTCACTGTAATTTTTGCCGATTTCTCCCGTCTTGAAAATTTTATTTTCTGAAAAAGTCCAAAAATGATAAAAATTAATGCCAATACCTTGCAATTATGATACCAAAGTAGCATGAAACAAGCAAAAATTATAGATACGCCATAGATGTATCAAAGTTACGGGAGTATGCATGTATCTTATTATTGGCTTCGCCCATACAATAAACATAAAAGATGGATTACATATGTGAACCAAACATTGTGTTTCTAAGCAGGTAGGTAGCATAAATACTAGTGAAGAATCCCGAATACCTGAGAACCACTAGTAGAATAGCAAGCACCTAGAAGAGGTTGTGACCAAGCATTCCAAAGCCGCCTATAATAAGCTCACAAAAAGTGGTTATTATTGATGTATACAGACCCGGAGGCAGTTAGAAATAAAAAACCCGTGCAGAAACATTGGACGCGGTTGGCATTTTGAAACTGCCTCTAATTAGTCACACGTGCAGGAGGGTGGAAACAAGAAACCACCTGCGCTGATGAGTACCTCTAGGTCACAGCCTTTGCATTCACTTTGTATGGGTTATCAGGCATCACACATTCAATTTCCGTCCACAAACAAGCCCTGGCAGATGCTGAGCACACCGGAACTTCTACCTTTTTCGCCGGTGAGTGCCGGCAAGCTAGAATTCTACCGTAAGGGGGTAGTGCGGCGATAAATTGTCCCATTGCCTGGTTGCATGATTGCATATTGTCCCATTCATGGCGGCTTGGTGGCATCCACATGAACTAGGGCAGTGTAATGGATTGGTGGCAGATCCGCCCGACAGTAGATCAGCCTGTTCCCATGTGGCACGACTGTATGTTGACCCATCCACGGCGTCTTGGTGGTAGATCCGCCCAAATTGTGGCGGCGCGATGGTAGATCTAGTTTGCCTACATTGTCAACACAATGTGTTCGCCTTCTGTTGGGACGGGGGGATCTGATTGCCGGGAGGGGAATGTCGCCACCGCCGACCTCTCCGATTACTCCCTGTATGATGAAGTTATCCTGGATATCCGCCTAGATGAGCTCCTAGTCTTCTCGTCGACGAATTTTGTAGGCTGATTTGTTATTATTTTCTTTTGGATTTGTGTAGGTCAATTTGACGCTCTATGATTATATATTTATGTTACCCGATTTGATGTTGTATGTTTATGGATTTGTATAGGATATTTAGAAAATCAAAGTATGTATTATAATGCTATTGCACTATCCTTTACATATACTTGAGGCATGCCTAGCTTTGACTTGTATGTGTTGAAAATAACTTAGTCTTTAACTCATGCTAGGCAACGCAATTATATGAGGTTTGTATATGTTCTATGTTTGTCTTAATTAATTATCAACCTAGTAGAAAACAAGATAATAAGTATTATTTCTAAATAGATATACATTTTAGTTGTATTGCACACAAAAATTTGTCCACTTGCTTCTTGGAGAAGTCAGCAAAACTAAAATTTTCAAAAAAAAAGTTCACATGCAGTTCGAAGGACGACACTCTTGAAAAGTTGAACATGATTTGGATAAATTTTGAGAGTGTTGTTTGTCCTCATCACACTACAGATCTAGAGGCGGTTCAAAAATATAAAACCACATGCAGAAACATATGACGCCGTTGGCATTTTCGAACCGCCTCCAATTAGTCACACATGCAAGTGGGTGGAAGCAAGAAACCACCTGCACTGACAAGTACCTTTGGGGGTGCAGCCTTTGCATTATCTTTGTATGGGTTATCATGCATCACACATTCAATATCTGTCCATTTCCCTTCCCTTCCCATATCCATGAACAAACCCTAGTACCGACGTTGGGCATACCCGTACTTCTAGCTTCTTCACCGGTGAGTGTCCGCAAGCTAGTATTCCGCCAAAAGGGGGGTGGCGCGGCGGTAAATTGTCCCATTCCCTGGTGGCACGATTGCATATTGTCCCATTCATGGCGGCTTGGTGGCATACACTTGAACCGAGGCAGCATGACATATTGGTGGCAGATCCGCCCGGCGGCAGCTCAACCCATTCCCCAGTGGCGCGACTGCATATTGGCCCATCTGCGGCGTCTTGGTGGCAGATCCACCTGAAACAAGGTGGTGCGACGGCTGATCTAGTCTGGCTATGTTGTCGACCCAATTTGTTCGCCTTTTGTTAGGATATGGGGATGTGATTATCAGGAGGGGAATGTCGTCGCCTATGATCTCTGATTCCTCCACTTATGATGACGTCGTCCTAGATAACCGCTTAGGTGAGGTCCTAGCCTTCTTGTCAATGAATTTTGTAGGCTCATTTGTTGTTATTTTCTTATGGGTTTGTGTTGTCTGATTTTATGCTCTATGATTATGGATTTGTGTTGGTTACTTTGATGTTGTATGTGTATTGATTTGTAAAGTATTTCGAAAGTCAAAATATATATTATAATGCTATTGCACTAGCCTTTACACATACTTGAGGCATGCCAAGCTTTGGCTTGTAATATGTGTTGAAAATAACTTAAAATCTTTAACTCAATTATCCGAGGTTTGTGTAGGTTCTATGTTTGTCTTTATTAATTATCAACCTAGGAGAAAACAAGATGATAAGTATCATTTCTAAAGATATCCATTTTCATTGTATTGCACACAAAAATTCGTCCACCTGCTTCTTGGAGAAGTTAGGAGAACTAAAAATTTCAAAAAGAAAAAACACAGGCGGCTGGAAGAACGACCCTCCTGAAAAGTTGAACATGATTTGGACAAATTCCGAGAGTGTTGTTTGTCCTCATCACACCACTGACTAAGTTTAGTATGATTTTATGGACAAAATATATCGGACAATGCATATCATAGTTATGATATTAATATTTATGTATATCACAAGGTACACTGTCTTTTAGTTGCACTACGCAAATGAACTAATCGGATTGGAATACGTACAAATGACTTTCTAGTTGTGCTAGACATCAGATTTTAATGTTAACTTATTTCTTATTTATTAACACCAATTGATGATTGCTTATTAGTAACTAAGTTTTCTTGCATTTGATTTCAAATATTCTAACCATATTTTCCATATTTAGATTGATTTTAGTTATACTGCACAAAAGAACATGACCATTCGGTACGAGATAAATAGCACCAGCTAATGGTTGCATCTCCCTACAGTCGATCTATTGCATTAGCTATGGATTGGAACTGGGCATGATACTTTGAACTACAAGAATGAAGACCAAACCAATTAATATGTCATCTTCACTGTCTTGACAATTTTGTTTTGTCCAGATTTATATTTTCGTTACACTGCACAAGAGAGGATGTAATCATTCTCGCCATCTCCTTATAGTCCCATGGTCTCTACTTCAGTAAGAGGCGCGACGGGAAGACTACTCAAAGACCATGAGTAGCTAATGAATCTTTAGATTTATTTTTATGTCCTCTCTCTAGTTTGTTAAGAGACAAGGGGAGAAGGGTAGACTAGTCGGAACGGAGTACTTTAGGAATGTTTCATTCACATGTAACATTTGAAGAATATCAAATTCTTAAACTATTATGAGATGTAACCGACTTGTGTGATGCATGAGTATGTATGTTTCTGTCAATGTAATGTGCAAGAACTGTAAAAGTAGACAAAAATAAAAAAAACTAAACAAGCAGTTCTGCTATAGAAACTGCCTCATCCAACACATCACTTGAAGACAAGGTGTGGAAGTCCGGTCTTTGATGGATCATGGAGGACATGGCCTTGTTGAATGGCATGATGGCCTTGAGAAACTTGCACTTGATCCAATTATCATCTGTATCCTTACTCCCATGATCTTGAAGAGAGACCGCGAGAGTTGTCAATCTCTGGTACAAGTCATGGGTATCCTCATCTTCATTCATCACAAACTCATCGGCCTCATCAAGAACCACCTCAAAGTTGAACCATTGAATGCTCGAGCTTCCCTTGTACAATGAGACAATATGCTCCCAACAATCTTTTGCACGAGTGAATGGGTGCAAGTGGGCTAGCTCTTTGGGAGGCACAATGATGCGGAGCATCCCAAGGTCATCCCCATGGACCTATCATCGTCTCACCAAGTGACTAGCGGACCAATGACACAAGCACGTGCAAGAGCCCTCGAAACTAAGGTGAATTCACTCCTCTCCGAACTACCACTTACCATGCATGAGAATTGGCTACTACCTCAAGCAGAAACCCTATGTGTGATTAGGTGCTTGGAGGAAGGCCACGGACCAACTACATTCAACGGACATGACGGTGAGGACGCCAAGTTCACGGGACAAGAAGAAGAACTCCTCGAAGTCCCCAGGCTCTGGACGATGGACGAACCCCGGACGTCCGACGACCTCCAGGCTTCGGACGTCTGGACCTCTCCGGACGACTGACACTTCCATACCCGAGCCAAAACTATGGATTTCCGAAGCGCTACGGATGACCGACGACCTCCAGGCTCCGGATGTCCGACCTAAGTCCACCCGAGCTGAATCTTCAGATGTCCGACAAGCACCGGACGTCCGGACCCTCACGAACCTCCGGACGACCGGTGACTCCCGGACGTTCGGCGCCTATGCACTGCCATGTGTTGGGCCGCAGCCCATGTACCCCCCACTTCGCCCCTTTTGCACTAAGTCTATATACAGATTTCCTTTTCCTTCTAGCTAGGGTTAGCATTGGTTTAGCTCATATTTAGAGATAGAGCATTGCTCATACACATCGGATCTACTCCACGAGAGAGACCGCGACCCCTCCTCGGAGAAGATCCCTTTGGATTCAAGACCTCCTTGCGGAGAAGAACATCAAGACCTCCTCACAGAGAAGACCGGCTACCTTTTGTATCGTCCGTTGTTGAGCGTGGATCTTGTATCTTCCTTTGTGTTCATGGACCTAACGCATGTGTGGTCATACTTGTTGGTTTGAGTGTTCTCTTGTGTTCCCCTTGTGATTTTCCCCTCGGTTCCCTCCTCGCGTTCTTCGTGTTCATCACGGGATCCGCTCCTTTTGTGAAAGATCGGTCGATTAGGGTTCCAACCCTACATCATCTTGGTATCAAGAGCCACGTTGATCACGATTTTGGAGCCTCCCCGTTGTGTTGCCAGCCTAGTTTTTGTTGATTTTATCCCTAATTCAAAAGTTCCCCACAAAAATAGCCCCAATATTTTTTGTGATTTGTTGGTGTGTTGAAATTTTGTTGGATTTGATCCGTGGATTTGCTTTGTTTTGAGTGGATCTAGCTTTCCCCCCTTTCCATCCACGAAATCGCCTGGATTCGACGAATTTCGACCTCTCCACCTCATACACGCGCAGTTCATCCCTTGCCCGAATTTTCGCCCAGGCACTGGATGTCCGACCCTCTCCAGACGTCCGACGACCGAACGACCGGCCTAGACTGGACGTCCAAGGATCCCTGACGAAACTGAGTTTTTTTTCAGTTTAGTCACCACCACCGACCCACATTTCCGCCTACGCACTCCTACCACCTATACTCCATCACCACTTCCGCATACCACCACCATTGCTTACCCGTTTCGCACTCCGACACGTGTTGCCACTTCGAGCTTTGAGAATTTGAGTTGCGGTTCCGTATCCTTTTGTGTTTCGGCTATCTAGGTATGGTTTGACATCAACATCACCGGCGCTCATCTTCGCCACGGACGCATCATCAACAACGACCACCTTGACTACATCTTGGTATTCGTGCCACCATTTTGACAGCATGCCATAAGCAAGAACGGTAACCTTGCCTTGGTATTGGACATATCACTCTTGCCATTACATTGATAGCCATCATAGCCTTACTCCTTTGCGTCACTTACCCATCAAGACTAGCCTTTGAGTATTGCCGGCAACGAGGCTTGTGCACATTAGTGATCATACTTCCCATAGCATACATACATCATTGTTGCATATCTTGGTATCATCTCTTGTGTCACAAGGTTGTCATCGCATACACAATTGCTATCTTGGTTCGTGAAGCATTGCATGAGAAAAGAGCTCAAATATCAAAGAGCCAAACAAGCTTTTAAGCAAAAAGGAAAGATAAGCAAAGAGCTTTTAAGCAAGAACCATAGCATCATACAACATTAAGATTGCCATATTAGATCATCTTGGATCATATCATAGAAACACCTTGCATAGAGCATACTTGGGATAGAAGTCGTTGTATTTTTGCTTAGTAGGTTGTGCACAAGTCTTTGTATCCACATATTGTGCAACCGTGCTAGCGTCTCTCTAGTGTTGTGCAACAAGAGCATTTTTTGTGGATTCCACATTTTGGCTCACCCTTGGTTGCACGACCCCACTTATCTTTTTGCGTGTGTGTTCCCGTGTACATTATATTGCTTGGTCTACTTGTTGCATTGCAATCTTGCGAATCTTTTCCAACATTATTGAAGCTCACTTACAATTGCATCAAATTTTGTGCCACCATCCTAACCAAGCTCCACCACAAGCTTTTACTTGTGTAGGTGTGAGAAACCGACAAGAATTGGTACCAATTGTGCTATTTCCTTGTCCACATTGGAGTGATCATTGATCAACTTTCAACTTCGGTCAAGGTACATTTGGTATTCATTCTTCTATTTCTACCACTCACATTTCTCTCTTGGAATGATGGATAGGCCAAGTACTTCTACCAACCCACTCTTCATTGAGAACGACGACGACATGAACTCCTACGTCACCAAGAGCCACCTCTTTGGTGCACAACGTGCTTTGCATCAAGAGCAACAAGCAATGAGTGAACGCATCGACAATCTCGCCGCCGACTTGCAACTCTCCGAGCAACGTACAAGGGACTACTTCGACCACAAGCTCGACGATCACAAGCAAAAGAACGACGCAAGAATGGACAAGATTCGTGCTTTGCGGCTCAACCGCTCTTCTTCCACTTCGTCTTCATCAAGAAGGAGCCGCTCAAGTCGACACTCCGACTTCACCGTCCCCGTCTCAAGTACACCGACATTGAACACTCTTTGATGTGCCGCGCAAAACGATCGTCAAGCAAGCGTCAATCCTCTAAGAGACACAAACTCTCAAGAGCACCGACAACGTTAAACCCAAGAGGCTTTTGCGCTAGCACGAGAACGGCAACGACAATGCCAACATGAAGAGGAAGAGAGTGCGCGTCTACACCAAGATGCACAAGATGCAGAGGCACAACGCCAAGAACAACAACTCCGTGAAGCTCAAGAACTTGCAGCGCAACGTGCCCTTCAAGATTCAAGTCACGCCATCGCCACACGCAACGGCCATCGGCGTGAACAAGAGGAAGCACTTCACGAAGAAGTTAAAGAGAGGATTTACCAATCACGTGTGCATCGCCAAGTTCCTCAAGTTCGTCCTCGAGCTTGACAAGCCCCTCCACAAGCTCCTCAAGAACCCCAAGGACATCAAGTTCACCAAGAGCATGAAGACATTGGGAATCCCCCACGACAAGAACAACATGAGGTCAACAACCCTCTTCGCCAAGAGCAACACGAGTTGGACAATCATCAACAACATGGGCGTCATCATCCCTGACCCCAACACAATGAAGAGCAACGCTACGGCAAACTCAAGTTCACCATGCCCAAGTTCAATGGAAGCAACAACCACGAAGAGTACCTTTCATGGGCATTGAAGGTCGACAAAATCTTCCGTTTGCACAACTATGAAGAAGAGAAGAAGATCGCAATGGCATCGCTTGAATTCCAAGACTATGTCCTCATTTGGAGGGAACAAGTTATCGAGCGCCGAGAGGCAAGAGGTGAACCACCCATCACTACTTGGGTGCAAATGCAGGATGTCATGCAAGCACGCTTTGTGCCTACCTACTACAACCGCAACCTCTTCAAGAAACTTCAACTACTCAAGCAAGGAACCAAGAGCGTTGAAGAATACTACAAGGATATAGAGATTGCCATGATAAGAGCCAATGTCACAGAAGACGATGAGCAAACTATGGCATGTTTCTTGAATGGACTCAATCACCCTATCAAGAAGATCGCTGACTTCCAATCATACTCGAACCTCATCGACCTCGTGCATCAAGCTACAAAAGCGGAACGTCAAGTGCAATACGAATTCAAGTATGCCAAGTTCTCATCCAAGTCCTGCGGCTTCTACGGCTCCAATACCGTCTACCAAGCCTTCTACAAGCAACGTCGACAAGTCGAGTCACAAGAAAGCTTCGTCAACTCCAAGTCATCCTCCTACTACAAGCAACTTTAAGCCGAGAGCTTCTTCATCATCTACTCCAACCGATGAGACCGCCAAGACAAGTTCCTTCAAATGCTTCACATGCGGAGGCCGAGGCCACAAGTCCTATGAGTGCAACAACAAGCGCACCATGATCCTCAACGACGACTGCACTTACAACTCAATGAGTGAAGGAGAAATGGACGCCATCGAGCAAGTCGCCATGCACCGGCAAGTGAACGATGACGAGGAATAACTCTTTTGCGATGAAGATTCAAGTCTCGTTCCTGTTGTCTCCAAGGTCTTGATTCTCCAACATCACCAAGAAGAAGACTAACGATGCCACATCTTTCATACCAAGGCCGGCATCAATGGACGACCCATCAAGGTCATCATCGATGGAGGTAGTTGTCATAACCTCACAAGTGAATAACTTTGCTCCAAGCTCCAATTGCCCAAGAAGAAGCACCCACATCCCTACAAAGTTCAATGGCTTAGCGATTCCGGCACTCTCCAAGTTGAGCATCGAGTACAAGTATCCTTCAAAATTGGTGCCTATGAAGAACTTTGGAGTGTGACGTTGTTCCAATGACTGTTTGACATCTTCTCCTTGGACGCCCATGGCAATTTGATAGAGGAGTCGTCCGCAATGGCCGAACGAACCACTACATCTTAAAGATGAAGGGAAAGGAGTACGTACTTCGTCCCATGTCTCCAAGTCAAGTAATCGCCGACAAGCAAGCCACCCATCGTGGAGATAATAGTGAGAGAGCGAGCGACCAAAAAGAGAGTGAGCGCCACAAGCCCAAATCGAGAGCCTCCACGATGAGCGAAAAGAAGAACTTAGTCCTATTTGCCACCAAAAGTGAGATAAGAGGAGTGTGTGAGAACCCATCTAGTGTCCTACACTACGTCCTTTTGTGCAAGGACAATGAACCTCAAGCTAACACCTCTCACACTCTTCCTCTAGTGTTGTCTTCTCTTTTACAGGAATTTCATGATGTTTTCCCCGACGAGCTACCTCCGGGACTACCTCCACTACGAGGCATTGAGCACCGCATCGACCTCATAACCGGAGCACCTCTTCCAAACAAAGCTCCATACCGCGTCAACCCCGAAGAAACCAAAGAAATACAAAGGCAAGTAAAGCATCTCATAGACCATGGACATGTGCGTGAAAGTTTGAGCCCTTGTGCCATCCCGGTCATTCTTGTGCCAAAACGAGATGGTAGATTTCGCATGTGCTCCGATTGTAGACATATCAATGCTATCACTGTTTGTTATAGGTACCCCATTCCACGCCTTTATGATATGCTTGATGAACTTAGTGGTGCCACTATCTTTTGAAAAATCGATCTTAAGAGTGGTTACTATCAAATCTGCATACAAGAGGGTGATGAATGGAAAACCGCTTTCAAAACCAAGTTTGGCTTGTATGAGTGGTTAGTCATGCCTATGGGTCTATCGGAAGCACCCGGTACTTTTATGTGTCTTATGAATCATGTCTTTCGCCCTTACATTGGTGTTTTTGTTGTGGTCTACTTTGATGATATCCTTGTTTTTAGCAAGTCTCTCAAAGAGCATGCACCCATGTCCGAACCGTTTTACAAACTCTTCGAAAAGAGCATCTTTATGCTAATATGGAGAAATGCCTTTTTGGCATTGACAAGCTCATTTTCTTGGGTTTTGTTGTATCTTCTAAGGGTGTTCATGTAGATGAGTCCAAGATCAATGCTATTAAGACTTGGCCCCAACCAACCAACTTGCAACAAGTGCGTAGCTTTCTTGGCCTTGCGGGTTTCTATCGTCGCTTTGTGAAAGATTTTAGCACCATTACTTCTCCTTTGCATGCTTTGAGCAAGAAGAATGCACCTTTTGTTTGGGGACCATCCCAAGATACCACTTTCAATGAGCTTAAGAGTTTGCTTACTCATGCTCCCGTGCTTTGCAATACCCAACTTTGACAAACCCTTTGAGATTCATTGCGATGCTAGTGGTAATGGCATAGGAGATTTTTTAACGCAAGAGAAGCACCCCAGCTTACTTTAGTTAGAAACTTTCTGGAGTGCATCTCAATTACCCCATCTATGACAAAGAGCTTTATGCTTTAGTGCGCGTTTTGCATGAACGGGAACACTATCTTCGCCCTCATGAATTTATCATTCATACCGATCATGAAACGCTCAAGTATCTTAAGGGCCAAACCAAGTTGAATAAGCATCATGCTAAATGGAGTGAATTTATTGAGTCTTTTCCTTATGTCATCAAGTACATTAAAGGTAAGGCAAACATTGTGGCGGCTGCCCTTTCCAGCATATGCATGCTTGTTACTCAACTTGAATTGGATGTCATTGGCTTTGAGCATATAAAAGACTTGTATGAGCATGATCCTACTTTTGCTACTCCTTATGCCAAGTGTTTGAAGCACACCTCTTGGGAACGCTATTACATCAAAGATGGTTATCTTATGAGAGCTAACAAGGTTTGCATCCCCGAGTCTTCTCTTCGTTCGTTGCTTTTGCAGGAATCTCACGGAGGAGGCTTAATGGGACATTTTGGACGCGACAAAACTTTCGCCATGCTCTCCAAGAAATACTATTGGCCCAAGATGTTTCGCGACATCAACCGCTTCACCAACCGATGCTCTACATGTCGCAAAGCTAAGTCTAAAGCTCAATCCCATGGCCTTTACATGCCTCTCCCAATTCCATATCAACCATGGGAAGACATTAGCATGGATTTCGTACTTGGATTGCCTAGGACTAGAAATGGAAATGATTCAGTATTTGTCGTTGTGGACCGTTTCTCTAAGATGGCACATTTCATTCCTTGCAACAAGATAGACTATGCTTCATGATACGTCTCCAACGTATCTATAATTTTTGATTGCTCCATGCTATATTATCTACTGTTTTGGACTATATTGGGCTTTATTTTCCACTTTTATATTATTTTTGGGACTAACCTATTAACCGGAGGCCCAGCCCAGAATTGCTGTTTTTTTGCCTATTTCAGTGTTTCGAAGAAACAGAATATCAAACGGAGTCCAAACGGAGTGAAACCTTTGGAAACATGATTTTCTCACCGAACGTGATCTAGGAGACTTGGACCCTACGCCAAGGCATCAGAGAGGCGGTCACGAGGGTGGGGGCGCCCCCTAGGGCGCGCCCCCTGCCTCGTGGGCCCCTCGATGCTCCACAGACGTACTCCTTCCTCCTATATATACCTATGTACCCCCAAACGAACAGATATGGAGCCAAAAACCTAATTCCACCACCGCAACTTTCTATATCCACGAGATCCCATCTTGGGGCCTGTTCCGGAGCTCTGCCGGAGAGGGTCGTCATCATGGAGGGCTTCTACATCATCATAGCCCCTCCGATAAAGTGTGAGTAGTTTACCTCAGACCTTCAGGTCCATAGTATGGCTTCTTCTCTCTTTTTGGATCTCAATACAAAGTTTTCCCCCTCTCTCGTGGAGATCTATTCGATGTAATCTTCTTTTTGCGGTGTGTTTGTTGAGACCGATGAATTGTGGGTTTATGATCAAGTCTATCTATGAATAATATTTGAATCTTCTCTGAATTCTTTTATGTATGATTGGTTATCTTTGCAAGTCTCTTCGAATTATCCGTTTGGTTTGGCCAACTAGATTGGTAGTTCTTGCCATGGAGAAGTGCTTCGCTTTGGGTTCGATCTTGTGGTGTCCTTTCCCAGTGACAGAAGGGGCAGCAAGGCACATATTGTATCATTGCCATTGAGGATAACAAGATGGGGTTTATTTCATATTGCATGAATTTATCTCTCTACATCATGTCATCTTGCTTAAGGCGTTACTATGTTTTTAACTTAATACTCTAGATGCATGATGGATAGCGGTCGATGAGTGGAGTAATAGTAGTAGATGCAGAATCGTTTCGGTCTACTTGTCACGGACGTGATGCCTATATACATGATCATGCCTAGATATTCTCATAACTATGCTCAATTCTGTCAATTACTCAACAGTAATTTGTTCACCCACCTAGAATACTTATGCTCTTGAGAGAAGCCACTAGTGAAACCTATGGCCCCCGGGTCTATTCTCATCATATCAATCTCCGTCACTTTAATCTTGCTTTGCTTTTTTACTTTGCCTTTACTTTTTTACTTTGCATCTTTATACCAAAAATATTATATCTATCAGATCTCACTCTCGTAAGTGACCGTGAAGGGATTGACAACCCCTAATCGCGTTGGTTGCGAGTAGCTATCGTTTTGTGCAGGTACGAGGGACTTGAGTGTGGCCTCCTACTGGATTGATACCTTGGTTCTCAAAAACTGAGGGAAATACTTACGCTACTCTACTGCATCATCCCTTCCTCTTCGGGGAAAACCAACGCAAGCTCAAGAGGTAGCAAGAAGGATTTCTGGCACAGTTGCCGGGGAATCTACGCAAAAAGTCAACATACCAAGTACCCATCACAATCCCTATCTCTCGCATTACATTATTTGCCATTTGCCTCTCATTTTCTCTCCCCCACTTCACCATTGCCCTTTTATTCGCCCTCTCTCTCTCTCTATCCTCCCTCTCTTGCCCGCTTGCCTTTTGTTTGCTTGTGTGTTGGATTGCTTGTTTGTCGCGATGGCTCAAGATACTACAAAATTGTGTGACTTCACCAATAGCAATAATAATGATTTCCTTAGCACTCCGATTGCTCCTCTTGCCAATACCGAATCTTGTGAAATCAATACTGCTTTGTTGAATCTTGTTATGAAAGATCAATTCGCCGGCCTTCCTAGTGAAGATGCCACTACTTATCTGAATAGCTTCGTTGATTTATGTGATATGCAAAAGAAAAAAGATGTCGATAATGATGTCGTTAAATTGAAGCTATTTCCTTTTTCGCTTAGAGATCATGCTAAAGCTTGGTTTTTGTCTTTGCCTAAAAATAGTATTGATTCTTGGAACAAGTGCAAAGATGCTTTTATCTCTAAGTATTTCCCTCCCGCTAAGATCATCTCTCTTAGAAACGATATTATGAATTTTAAGCAACTTGATCATGAACATGTTGCACAAGCTTGGGAGAGAATGAAATTAATGATACGTAATTTCCCTACTCATGGTTTGAATTTGTGGATGATTATAAAAAAAATTATGCCGGATTGAATTTTGCTTCTAGAAATCTTTTAGATTCGGCCGCCGGAGGCACTTTTATGGAAATCACTTTAGGAGATGCTACTAAACTCCTAGATAATATTATGGTTAATTATTCTCAATGGCATACTGAAAGATCTTCTAATAAAAAAGTGCATGCGATAGAAGAAATCAATGTTTTGAGTGGAAAGATGGATGAACTTATGAAATTATTTGCTACTAAGAGTGTTTCTTCTGATCCTAATGATATGCCTTTGTCTACTTTGATTGAGAATAACAATGAATCTATGGATGTGAATTTTGTTGGTAGGAATAATTTTGGTAACAACGCTTATAGAGGGAATTTTAATCCTAGGCCATATCCTAGTAATCCTTCTAATAATTATGGGAATTCCTACAACAACTCTTATGGAAATTATAATAAGATGCCCTCTGAATTTGAGAATAGTGTTAAAGAGTTTATGAATTCACAAAAGAATTTTGATGCTTTGCTTGAAGAGAAATTTCTTAAAGTTGATGATTTGGCTAGAAACGTTGATAGAATTTCTCTTGAGATTGATTCTTTAAAGCTTAGATCTATTCCTCCTAAGCATGATATCAATGAGTCTCTCAAAGCCATGAGAATTTCCATTGATGAGTGCAAGGAAAGAACCGCTAGGATGCATGCTTCCAAAGATGCCTTTATTAAAGCGTGTTCTTCCAATTCCTATGAAAATCAAGATGAAGATCTAAAAGTTATTGATGTGTCCCCTATTAAATCTTTGTTTTGCAATATGAATCTTGATGAAACTGAATATGATCTTCCTTTGCCTAGAAGGCGTTCTAAAAATTCAGAGTATTTAGATCTTTATGATGAAATTGATGAAAGTGGGATTGAAAGAAATAAAAATCTAGATGTTGCTAAACCCACCATATTGGATTTCAAGGAATTTAATTATGAAAATTGCTCTTTAATTGATTGTATTTCCTTGTTGCAATCCGTGCTAAATTCTCCACATACTTATAGTCAACATAAAGCCTTCACTGAACATATTGTTGATGCCTTGATGCAATCTTACGAAGAAAAACTTGAGTTGGAAGTTTCTATCCCTAGAAAACTCTATGATGAGTGGGAACCAACTATTAAAATTAAAGATCATGAGTTTTATGCTTTGTGTGATTTGGGTGCTAGTGTCTCCACTATTCCCAAGACTTTGTGTGATTTGCTAGATTACCGTAATTTTGATGATTGCTCTCTAAACATGCATCTTGCGGATTCTACTATTAAGAAACCTATGGGAAGGATTAATGATGTTCTTATTGTTGCAAATAGGAATTATGTGCACGTAGATTTCATTGTTCTTGATATAGATTGCAATCCTTCTTGCCCTATTATTCTTGGTAGACATTTCCTTAGAACGGTTGGCGCGATTATTGATATGAAGGAAGGGAATATTAGATTTCAATTTCCATTAAAAAAGAGCATGGAACACTTTCCTAGAAATAAAATAAAATTGCCAGATGAAACTATCATGAGAGACACTTATGGATTTCCTACCAAAGATGGCAATACCTAGATCTATCCTTGCTTTTATGCCTAGCTGGGGGCGTTAAACGATAGCGCTTGTTGGGAGGCAGCCCAATTTTATTTTTATTCCTTGCTTTTTGCTCCTGTTTATTAATAAATAAATTATCTAGCCTATGTTTTGGTTGTGTTTTTTGTGTTTAATTAGTGTTTGTGCCAAGTAGAACCGTTGGGAAGACTTGGGGAAAGTCTTGTTGAACTTGCTGTAAAAAACAGAAACTTTAGCGCTCACGAGAACTTCTGTAATTTTTATTTGAAGAGTGCTATTTAGTTAATTATTTTTGAAGATGATTAATAGATAAATTCCTCACGTCCAGCAATTTATTTTAGAATTTTTGGGGTTCCATATCTTGCGCTAGCTACAGATTACTACAGACTGTTCTGTTTTTGACAGATTCTGTTTTTCGTGTGTTGTTTGCTTATTTTGATGAATCTATGGCTAGTAAAATAGTTTATAATCCATAGAGAAGTTGGAATACAGTAGGTTTAACACCAAGATAAATAAAGAATGAATTCATTACAGTACCTTGAAGTGGTATTTTGTTTTCTTTCGCTAACGGAGCTCACAAGTTTTCTACTTTAAGTTTTGTGCTGTGAAGTTTTCAAGTTTTGGGTGAATTCTTTTGATGGATTATGGAACCAGGAGTGGCAAGAGCCTAAGATTGGGTATGCCCATGGCACCCCCAAGATAATCCAAGGACACCAAAAAGTCAAAGCTTGGGGATGCCCCGGAAGGCATCCCCTCTTTCGTCCACTTCCATTAGTAATTTACTTGGAGCTATATTTTTATTCACCAACATGATATGTGTTTTGCTTGGAGCATCTTGTATTATTTGTGTCTTTTTGTTTTAGTATGCCACAATCATCCTTGCTGTACACACCTTTTGAGAGAGCCATACATGAATTAAAATTTGATAGAATACTCTATGTGCTTCACTTATATCTTTTTGAGCTAAGTAGTTTTGCTCTATGTGCTTCAGTTATATCTTTTGAGCTATGTAGTTTTGCTCTATGTGCTTCACTTATATCTTTTGAGCATTATAATTTTGCTCTAAGTGCTTCACTTAGATCTTTTAGAGCACGGTGGTGGATTTGTTTTAAAGAAACTATTGATCTCTCATGCTTCACTTAAATTATTTTGAGAGTCTTAATAGCATGGTAATTTGCTTAACAATGACATGCTTGGTATTCAAGATTTGTGAAACTTTCTTTTGAGTGTGTTGAATACTAAGAAAAGTTGTATGCTTGATAATCGTTTGGAGGTAGTAATATCAAAGTCATGCTAGTAGAGTAATTGTGAATTTGAGAAGTGCTTGAGTTAAAGTTTGCAAGTCCCGTAGCATGCACGTATGGTAAACGTTATGCAACAAATTTGAAACATGAGGTGTTATTTGATTGTCCTCCTTATGAGTGGCGGTCGGGGACGAGCGATGTTCTTTTCCTACCAATCTATCCCCCTAGGAGCATGCGCATAATACTTTGGTTTTTGATGGCTTGTAGATTTTTGCAATAAGTATATATGAGTTCTTTATGACTAATGTTGAGTCCATGGATTATAGGCACCCTCACCCTTCCATCATTGCTAGCCTCTACAGTACCATGCATTGCCCTTTCTCACATCGAGAGTTGGTGCAAACTTCGCCGGTGCATCCAAACCCCGTGATATGATACGCTCTTTCACACATAAACCTCCTTATATCTTCCTCAAAACAGCCACCATACCTTCCTATTATGGCATTTCCATAGCCATTCCGAGATATATTGCCATGCAACTTTCCACCATCCAGTTTATCATGACACATCCATCATTGTCATATTGCTTAGCATGATCATGTAGTTGACATAGTATTTGTGGCAAAGCCACCGTTCATAATTTTTTCATACTTGTCACTCTTGATTCATTGCATATCTCGGTACACCGCCGGAGGCATCCATATAGAGTCATACTTCGTTTTAGAATCGAGTTGTAATCATTGAGTTGTAAATAAATAAAAGTGTGATGATCATCATTTAATAGAGCATTGTCCCCCCAAAAAAAGGCCAAAGAAAAAAAAAGAAGGCCCCCAAAAAAGGGGCAATGCTACTATTCCTTTTTCCACACTTGTGCTTCAAAGTAGCACCATGTTCTTCATATAGAGAGTCTCTTGAGTTATCACTTTCATATACTAGTGGGAATTTTCATTATAGAACTTGGCTTGTATATTCCAACAATGGGCCTCCTCAAGTGCCCTAGGTCTTTGTGAACAAGCAAGTTGGATGCACACCCACTTAGTTTCTTTTGTTGAGCTTTCATACATTTATAGCTCTAGTGCATCCGTTGCATGGCAATCCCTACTCCTTGCATTAACATCAATTGATGGGCATCTCCATAGCCCATTGATTAGCCTCATTGATGTGAGACTTTCTCCTATTTTTGTCTTCTCCACATAACCCCCACCATTATATTCTATTCCACCCATACTGCTATATCCATGGCTCACGCTCATGTATTGCGTGAAAGTTTATGAGTTTAAATTATTAAGGTATGAAACAATTGCTTGGCTTGTCATCGGGGTTGTGCATGATGATAGCATTCTTGTGTGACGAAAATGGAGCATGACTAAACTATATGATTTTGTAGGGATGAACTTTCTTTGGCCATGTTACTTTAAGAAAACATAATTGCTTTGTTGGTTTGCTTGAAGTATTATTATTCTTTATGTTAATATGAAATTTTGTCTTGAATCTTCCTAATTTGAATATTCATACCACAATTAAGAAGATTTGCATTGAAATATGCCAAGTAGCACTCCGCATCAAAAATTCTCTTTTTATCATTTACCTACTCGAGGACGAGCAGGAATTAAGCTTGGGGATGCCTGATACGTCTCCAATGTATCTATAATTTTTGATTGCTCCATGCTATATTATCTACTGTTTTGGACTATGTTGGGCTTTATTTTCCACTTTTATATTATTTTTGGGACTAACCTATTAACCGGAAGCCCAACCCAGAATTGTTGTTTTTTGCCTATTTCAGTGTTTTGAAGAAACGGAATATCAAACGGAGTCCAAACGGAATGAAACCTTCGGAAACATGATTTTCTCACCGAACGTGATCTAGGTGACTTGGACCCTATGCCAAGGCATCAGAGAGGCGGTCACGAGGGTGGGGGCGCGCCCCCTGCCTCGTGGGTCCCTCGATGCTCCACCGACGTACTCCTTCCTCCTATATATACCTACGTACCCCCAAACGAACATATACGGAGCCAAAAACCAAATTCCACTACCGCAACTTTCTGTATCCACGAGATCCCATCTTGGGGCCTGTTCCGGAGCTCCGCCGGAGAGGGCCGTCATCACGGAGGGCTTCTACACCATCATAGCCCCTTCGATGAAGTGTGAGTAGTTTACCTCAGACCTTCGGGACCATAGTTAGTAGCTAGATGGCTTCTTCTCTCTTTTTGGATCTCAATACAAAGTTCTCCCCCTCTCTCGTGGAGATCTATTCGATCTAATCTTCTTTTTGCGGTGTGTTTGTTGAGACTGATGAATTGTGGGTTTATGATCAAGTCTATCTATGAATAATATATGAATCTTCTCTGAATTCTTTTATGTATGATTGGTTATCTTTGCAAGTCTCCGTTTGGTTTGGCCAACTAGATTGGTAGTTCTTGCCATGGGAGAAGTGCTTAGCTTTAGGTTCGATCTTGTGGTGTCCTTTCCCAGTGACAGAAGGGGCAGCAAGGCACGTATTGTATCATTGCCATCGAGGATAACAAGATGGGGTTTATTTCATATTGCATGAATTTATCTCTCTACATCACGTCATCTTGCTTAAGGCGTTACTCTGTTTTTAACTTAATACTCTAGATGCATGCTGGATAGCGGTCGATGAATGGAGTAATAGTAGTAGATGCAGAATCGTTTCGGTCTACTTGTCACGGACGTGATGCCTATATACATGATCATGCCTAGATATTCTCATAACTATGCTCAATTCTGTCAATTACTCAACAGTAATTTGTTCACCCACCGTAGAATACTTATGCTCTTGAGAGAAGCCACTAGTGAAACCTATGGCCCCCGGGTCTATTCTCATCATATCAATCTCCATCACTTCAATCTTGCTTTGCTTTTTACTTTGCCTTTACTTTTTAATTTTCATCTTTATACCAAAAATACCAAATATATTATATCTATCAGATCTCACTCTTGTAACTGACCGTGAAGGGATTGACAACCCCTAATCGCGTTGGTTGCGAGTAGCTATCGTTTTGTGCAGGTACGAGGGACTTGAGCGTGGCCTCCTACTGGATTGGTACCTTGGTTCTCAAAAACTGAGGGAAATACTTACGCTACTCTGTTGCATCATCCCTTCCTCTTCGGGGAAAACCAACGCAAGCCCAAGAGGTAGCACTTCACATGTTTCTAATCTCTTTCGTAGGGAAATATTGCGTCTACATGGTGTGCCAAAGACGATCGTCTCGGACCGCGACGTCAAGTTCCTTAGATACTTTTGGAAGACCCTATGCGCCAAGCTCGGAATCAAGCTACTCTTCTCCACGGCGTATCATCCACAAACCGACGGCCAAACAGAGGTGACCAACCGCACACTCTCCGCTCTACTTCGAGTACTCATCAAGAAGAACATCAAGGAGTGGGAGGAGTGTCAACCTATCGCCGAGTTTGCCTACAACCGAGCAAAACACTCAACAACCGGCAAGTCCCCCTTCGAGGTCGTCTACGGATTCAACCCATTGTCACCATTGGACATTCTTCCTCTACCACTCCAAGAGCGCATCAATTTGGACGCAAGTGCACGTGTGACTCATCTCAAGAAGGTGCATGAAGATACAAGACATACTATCGAGCGCCAAGTACAACAACTTGCGACCAAGCTCAACATGAACAAGCACCCCATGGTTTTCAACATTGGTAATCCCGTGGGGCTAAACCTTCACAAGGACCGCTTTCCCCAAGAACGCAAGTCCAAACTTCGACCACGAGTGGTTGGACCCTTCAAGGTGCTTGCACACTACAACGACAACGCTTACAAGATCAACCTCCCCCGCGAGAAGTACAACATGAGCGATATCTTCAATGTCAAGGACCTCTCGCCCTTCCATGGTGATGAAGAATTTGATCCGAGGACGGATCTTCCCCAAGGGAGGGGCGATGATGCAGAGCATCCCAAGGTCATCCCCATGGACCTACCATCGTCTCACCAAGTGACTAGCGGACCAATGACACGAGCACGTGCAAGAGCCCTCGAAACTAAGGTGAAATCACTCCTCTCCGAACTACCACTTATCATGCATGAGAATTGGCTACTACCTCAAGCGGAAACCCTATGTGTGATCAGGTTCTTGGAGGAAGGCCACGGACCAACTACATTCAATGGACATGACGGTGAGGACACCAAGTTCACGGGACAAGAAGAAGAACTGCTCAAAGTCCCCAGGCTCCGGACGACCGACGAACCCCGAACGCCCGACGACCTCTAGGCTTCGGATGTCCGGCCCTCTCCGGACAACCGACACTTCCATACCCGAGCCAAAAATACGGATTTCCGAAGCGCTACGGATGACCGACGACCTCCAGGCTCCGGACGTCCAACCCCGACCGGACGTCCCACCGAAGTCCACCCGAGCCGAATCTACGGACGTCCGACAGGCACCGGACGTCCGGACCCTCGCGAGCCTCCGGACGACCGGTGACTCCCGGACATCTGGCGCCTGTGCGCTGCCATGTGTTGGGCCGCAGCCCATGTACCCCCACTTCGCACCTTTTGCACTAAGACTATATATAGACTTCCTTTTCCTTCTAGCTAGGGTTAGCATTGGATTAGCTCATATTTAGAGATAGAGCATTGCCCATCCACATCAGATCTACTCCACGAGAGAGACCGCGGCCCCTCTTCGAAGAAGATCCCTTTGGATTCAAGACCTCCTTGCGGAGAAGAACATCAAGACCTCCTCACGGAGAAGACCAGCTACCTTTTGTATTGTCCGTTGTTGATCGTGGATCTTGTATATTCCTTTGTGTTCATGGACCTAGCGCATGTGTGATCATACTTGTTGGTTTGAGTGTTCTCTTGTCTTCCCCTTGTGATTTTCCCCTCGGTTCCCTCCTAGTGTTCTTCATGTTCATCGCGGATCCGCTCCTTTCGTGAAAGATCGGCCGATTAGGGTGAACATGGCACAACAGCTTGAAGGATGAACATGGCGAAGTGATTGAATTGATTGTCCACCTCTTCTCTTGGGGTGAGGTTGTTTGGACCATGCAGGTAGTAACTGATAACCCACAATTATAGGGGATCGCAACAGTTTTCGAGGGTAGAGTATTCAACCCTAATTTATAGATTTGACACAAGGGGATCACAATAGTTTTCAAGGGTAGAGTATTCAACACTGAGTAGTTCTTTGTAGACCTTCAGGTCTGTAGTTAGTAGCTAGATGGCTTCCTCTCCCTCTCTCTCTCTCTCTCTTGATTCTTAATACAATAGTCTCTGGGAGATCCATATGATGTAACTCTTTTGCGGTGTGTTTGTTGGGATTCGATGAACTTTGAGTTTATGATCAGATCTATCTCTTTTTATATCCATGAATGTATTTCAGATTATTTGATCTCTTTTATGGATGATCTTGTATAGCCTCATATATCTTCTCCGATATTTGGGTTTTTTGGCCAACTTGATCTATTTATCTTGCAATGGGAGGAGGTGCTTTGTAGTGGGTTCGGTCTTACGGTGCTTGATCCCAGTGACAGAAAGAGAACCGACATGTATGTATTGTTGCTACTAAGGATAAAACGATGAGGTCTATCTCTACATAGATAGATCTTGTCTACATCATGTCATCATTCTTATTGCATTACTCTGTTTCTCCATGAACTTAATACACTAGATGCATGCTGGATAGCGGTCGATGTGTGGAGTAATAGTAGTAGATGTAGGCAGAAGTCGGTCTACTAATCTTGGATGTGATGCCCATCTAATGATCATTGCCTGGATATTGTTGATGTCTACTACACAACCTTCTTCTTGTAGACGTTGTTGGGCCTCCAAGTGAAGAGGTTTGTAGGACAATTGCAAATTTCCCTCAAGTGGATGACCTAAGGTTTATCAATCCGTGGGATGCGTAGGATGAAGATGGTCTCTCTCAAGCAACCCTGCAACCAAATAGCAAGGAGTCTCTTGTGTCCCCAACACACCCAATACAATGGTAAATTGTATAGGTGCACTAGTTCGGCGAAGAGATATAGGTTTTTGTAATCTGAAAATATAAAAAAAGCAAGGTAACTAATGATAAAAGTGAGCACAAACGGTATTGCAATGCATTGAAACAAGGCCTAGGGTTCATACTTTCACTAGTGCAAGTCCTCTCAACAATAATAACATAATTGGATCATCACTACAAAAAAAGACACATCCATGACATTTTGGGCCGAATGATTTTTTTTTCTGTCATACATATGACACTTCTATGACGATAATTGTGACAAAACCCGGTATCATCATAGATGTGGTGGGCTCCTACTTCTATGACAAAAAATCATGACAGAAAATGGGCTTTTTGTCCTGGGCGGGCCGGAGACGCAACTGCATGAGATTCTTTGGGCCGTCCATGACGGAAAAAACCATGGTAGAAGCGAGGGGGGGGAAAATTTCAGGGAGTTCCCGGTTACGGTGGGAGGTCGGGGGCCGAGCGATGCACGTTTCTCTCGTACACGTATGCACGTGTGTGCGAGGCGTTGGCTCTAACTGAACCCGAGCGAGGCGTTGGGCTCTAATTAACTGAACCCGAGCGATTGCACTGCAGGCTACGCGTTACTGAACCCGAGCGATTGATCGATGGATGTTAACTGAACCCGATCGAGCGATTCCTTCACTACTGCTGCTAACTGAAGCTGATCGATGCTGC
>NC_041382.1:702505416-702521849 GCF_002162155.2 Triticum dicoccoides | reverse complement strand
CTGGATGAACAGGACCCCGTGGTGTGGTGGAGGGTTGGATGAATAGTAGATGATGGAGGGGTGCCCGTGGAGGGGTGGTTGAACAGGACCCCGTGGTGTGGAGGGCTAGATGAACAGTAGACGGTGGAGGGGTGGTTGAACAGTAGCCGGCGGAGTAGCGCGCGGTGGAGGCTGGATGAACAGGAGCCCATGGAGGCTGGAGGAGGTCGACGGTAGCCCGTGGAGACTGGAGGAGGTCAACGGTGGAGATGAACAGTATCCCGTGGAGTCCCGTTTTGCGGTACGCCACACCCCTCCCGATGAACAGGACCCTATTTCGACCGTAGCGCTCCAACACAAATCCGTTTCGTCCATTTTGCGGTACGCCAAACCCCTCTTGATCAACAGGACCCCTGTTTCGACCGTGGGAGGTCCGTTTCCTGCGTTTTGCGGTACGCCAGACCCCTCTCAATGAACAGGATCCCGTTTCGAATGTGGCCGGTCGAACACAAGGCCATTTCCTCCGTTTTGCGGTACGCCAGGCCTTGTTTCCATTGCCTGTTCCGTCCGAGCCCTCCCGATGAACACGACCACGCATTCCGTTCCGACCCAGCCGGTTGGCTCCCACGCATTCCGTTGCCTCCCGATGAACACGACACATTCCGTTGCCTCCCCATGAACACGACGATGACGTTGTTTCTCCGTTCCGACCCAGCCATGTACACGAGCCCTGGCCGTACGTATGCGCGAGTAGGCGTTCAAGACCTTGCCCGTATGTACGTACGTGGCCGTATTTTCTTTCTTGCACCCTGGCCGCTGTACGTACGTGTACATGCTACATGCGTGCCTCTACTACGAAACGTGTGCGCCTCTACATCGACAAGTATATATGTATGTACACATTCGCGACCAGAATGACAACGCTACGTACGCTTCGACCAGATGGGTCCCAACTGTCAGGCACTTCCTTGCCTGCGAAGATGTAGTTGGTGGGTCCCAGCAGTCAGGGGGGCGAATCGTTTTGTTTGTTTTCTTTGCCCGGACACACTTCCTTGCGTGCGAAGATGTAGCTGCTGGGTCCCAGCAGTCAGGGGGGGAATCTTTTTGTTTTTTTGCCCGGACGCACTTCCTTGCGCGCAAAGATGTAGCTGGTGTGTCCCAGCAGTAAGGGGGCGAATCGTTTTTTCTCGGACACACGTCCTTGCGTGCGAAGATGTAGCTGGTAGGTCCCAGCAGTTAGTGGGGCGAATCATTTTTTTCTTCAGATGCACTTCCTTGCGTGTGAAGATGTAGCTGGTGGGTCCCAGCAGTCAGGGGGAAACATTTTTTTGCGAAATACGGTGGCCCGTCCGATGGCTCCCCGCTGTCAGGTAGAGGAATAATTCTTTTGCGCGTAATAAGGAGGCACTTCCCTGCTGTGGCCGTGGACCCAGCTGTCAGTCTCTCCACGTACAGTCCATGTCCGATGGAAGACATTCCTTGACCACGTAGACCACGCTGCGCTGAGAGCACTAGGGCGGTGGACGACGGCGAGGCCTAGGAAGGGGACGACGCAGATCTGGGGAAGACGCAGCAGTGGATGCCCACGCGTAGAGGAGTATGAGGGTTCACTCGTTCGTCTGCGGTGTGAGGCTATCATCACCGCAGAATAACAGGGGGTGTGGGTGCGTAGAGGGATGGCCTGGCCATCGGTGGGAGTAGTAGGGGGCGGTGAGGCCTCCGCGGCATCACAGCCGGCCACGGGCGGCAGGAGCAGGCGGCACGACCAGCGCTGCTTTGGGTGGCTGGAGCAAGAAGACCAGAGGTTGAAGAAGCACTACGGCCGTTGGATGGACATCGTACGGTCACTGGAGCTAGAATCGTTCATATATTGACTAAAGTTTACAAAGGCCTCTATCCCAGTCAACTTAGTAGTCCCACAAGTCAGCCTCCCACCAAGGTGGGTCCTAGGTAGCAGGGGGTATTCATTTTTTGTGCGTAATAAGGAGGCACTTCCGGTGGGTCCGAGCTGACAGCGGGGGGAACATTTTTTTGCGGAATACGGTGGCCCATCCTGTGGGTCCTAGCAGTCAGGGGGAAATGTTTTTTTCGCTAAATACTGGTGGCCCGTCCTGTGGGTCCCTGCTGTCAGGTGGAGGAATAATTATTTTCGGCTTAATAAGGAGGCACTTCCTTGCGGCTGCCGTGGACCCAGTTGTCAGCCTCTCCATGTACAGTACTCTTCTGATGGAAGTCGGTCGTTGACCACATTGACCATGCCGCGTCGAGAGCACCACGGTGGTGGACGGCGGCGAGGCCTAGGAAGGGGACGACGCCGAGCCGGGGAAGACGCGACAGTGGAAGCCCGCGCGGAGAGGAGTACCAGGGTTCACCGGTTCGGCTGCGGTGTGAGGCTGTTGTCGCCACAGAATAACATGGTGTGTGGGTGAGTAGAGGGATGCCCTGGCCAGGGGTGGGAGTAGTAGGGGGCGCTGAGGCCTGCGCGGCAGCACAACCGGCCACAGGAGGCGGGAGTAGGCAGTCCCGCCGGTGCTACTTTGGCGGCTGGAGCAAGAAGATCAGAGATTGAAGAAACACGACGGTCGTTGGATTGCCATCCAACGGCTACGTCTGCTAGGATCGTTTGTTGACGTATATAATAACTAAAACAATCTTGCATACGCGTCAACTAAACAGACCCACAAGTCAGACCACTCCCTCTTTTTTTAATAATTTATATATAGCTCATGGCAACTTCTTATGCAATTTATTGCAATCGTTTTTTTGGTTGGTCAGGGCCAATTTCGCATATTTCTGTGGGTTCCAAACTATTTTTAATACCAAAATGTCGAGATAGATTTAAAGTACTTTGAAGATATATTTAAATTAGGTTAATGCCCAGTGGCAGTGAAATAGGAATCTGAAAATGTGAAAAAATTCAGAAATTATAAAGTAATTGCCAATTTGTCATCTGTTTTTATATTTACAACCCATTTCATATTACTTTCAAGATTTGCAGGCGTCTTGAAAAAGTTGCAGCCCATCAGGGCGTAGAAAAATAAGTAGGCCTGGATTGGGTATTCTTCAAAAAAAATAAACTGGGCTCATTTTCACAAAGAAAAAATAGCTGGGCTGATCACATGGTGAACATAAAATATAAGCCTGGGCTAGACGGGCCATAGCCGAGTTCAAACCCTACTCCGTCTCAACAATACCAAACAAAAAAATACTGCTCGAGTAGCTACGTCCCAGGTGTCAGCCAATCTTGTGCTGTTCTCTTGTCTATTGACTATATACACTCACAATGTCGTGGGTCCTAGATGTCAGGAAAACACTAGGAGGAAGCATTTTATTTTTCCATATGCTGACGTGGTGGGCCCCTACTGTCATCCTCTCCACGTACTTCTGCCGATTCCTGTTGTTTGTTGACCATGTTGACAATGTGAGAGGGTGGCGCCGCGGCAAGCGCACCAAAGTGCACGGAGGACGTCAGCGTTAACGATTTTGGAGATGGTGGGGCAGCGATGCGTGCGCTGAGGTGCAACCAGCCGTGGGGGGAGGAAGCAGGCGGCCCTGCCGGCGCTGGTTTGGTTTTGGAGGCTGGAGGAAGACAGGACTGAAGAAACACGACAGACTGTAAAAGCAGCAAGAGTACTTAACAACCTTAACTGAAACCAGCAGGGGCATTTAACAACCAAAGCTGAAAGCAGTATGAGTACTTATACAGGTTCAACCGTACAAATCACGCCTCGAACAGTGCTACTTTGCCTACAGTTAACCAAGGGTGAGGCCGCCAAGCCCCAGGACAAGGCCCAGGCGCCACCCCGCGCATCCACAACCTTCTGAAAGCGGCTTCATCTCGCAACGTGGTCAATAAACAGGATATTTGCTTTAGAGCCATGGAAAAGCATGAACATAATCTTCTATCCTATTCTCCAAGATGGATGGGCCTTCATTATTTGAGACCACCCATGAATAAGTATCTTTTCACCTCCAAGGGGAATTGAGTAGGTCGACATAAACATCATGTTGTGACCAAGCGCAAGTCTGACCCGACCATGGTCAGGCATCTGTATAGGAACAATAGAACTCGGCAGTTCCTGTTTCAAGAAGATCACAACTGTAAAAATGTGTATAAGCAATAGGTTATGAACAACATATATAACAGAAATAGCTCGTACCATAAGTTTCTCGACATAGTTGGACCTGTTCAACAAGTGCAGCAGTGGCACACATATCCCACGTGGCCTTCCACCATTGAAATGCCCCATAAGGACCTCAAGATGATCAATAAAGTGTAGGAACTTGTGGATGTCGATCCAGTAAACTTCAGTGCCATTAGTAACAGCCGAGTTATTACATAGTAACAAACGAGCAGACTGCTTAACTCTGAAAAAACCTACACATGCCACCAATTATAAGAAAATATTAGTTAGAAGTAGCATCTTCGTGAGAGATTCGTTGCTACTTATAAAGTTAAATTGTGATTAGTTAGACAGAATAGGTGGATTAAGAAGTAATCGAGGCAACAAGCAAGAACCAGATACAAAACTAACATGGATGAACAATTGGAACGATGTCGGGGTGGAAGATCGCAGTGAAGATGAGACCAGGTTCTGCTATTTCCATCAACATTTGTGCACCAACTTTCAGTCTGTAACACTTGAGAAAGTTTATCCAAGTTCGGCCATAAAAAAAGAAGCGATCTTCTTGGTTCATGAACCCAACTCGGAACTTATATCCATGGCTTGTCTTCACTGTGACCATTAAACTAGTGTATTCAGTTATGGCAAGGCCGAGCATCTTGAGTACATGTGTTCTGGCAGAGAAAATAATACACTGTAGGAAAAATAATATGAGAACACAACATGTTCAAAAAAACCCCACCCTCCCAGATAGAAAAGAGGATTCTAGGAACATATTGTGTGTGTTTCAAAATGGTGTGTTAGCATGAGAAGTAACAAGTGTGGCGTCTCGCCGAGGGCGCAAAAACCTATAGGGTACTCGCACTTTGCGCACTGCACATGAAACACACTAGATTCAGTAGGAAGAAAAATGCATCAACGGCGGCGGCTACCATCCTAGGACTACCTGCGACCAAGGGACTTGGATTTATCGGGGATGGATGAAGAATTCGTACCTGGTTCTCCATGAGAAAACCCTATGCAATCGCCTGAGAGGGGGTTTTCTCTGAACAAGCAAACAAGGGAGAAGGGGATTCAGGCCCAGTGAAATATTGCTGCTTCGTCTGTCCAGCTTACTGCTAAAGCTAGAAAGGGGGTTGTGATTTGACGGCTCATTGGGCATTACTACGGCGCTACGACCGGGGTGTGTCTATCGTGAAGTTATGCACTCTAATTTGTGCATATGGCACGTGGACCCCGTTGCCGGTTGCCCCACATATCAGCGAAAGGAAGTAGAAAGACAGGAGTAACTAGTTACACATAAATATATATTTTGATAGAGAGATACTCCCTCTATAAAGAAATATACAAATATTTTATATCATAGGCTCACCTTGCCGCTCTGCAACACACATGCATTATGGGGGTTCAGCTTTTCTTATGGGGGTTCAGCTGAGAATATAATACTCAGATAGGCTCACGGTTCTGGACTTTGGGCCGCAGGCCGACCCTGCATGTTTGGGGGAGCATGTGTTCTACCTCAGCGCTTTTTATATTGCAAGCGATCGGTACAGCGCTGGTTTTAGATGTTGTCGCAAGGCGAATACACAAAATTGAATAAAGCACGGCAGCTGTTGGAATGAAATTGAACGACAGTTCCTAACCAGCAATCAGAGTTGCAATTCTATCAACGATATACCATGTGATAAATAATACTATCATACTACTTATACACACATGACACTTGTTTCATCATGCCAGATTATTACATCAAAATCTCTCAGAGGATAGATCAGTTCGGCAGTTGCGTGCTGCTACTGAAGAATTTCAAAGTTGATTTGGACCAGCTCTCCTTGCCGAGAAAGTTCGATTTTGACATCATCCCCTACCGCAAGATATGATTTAGATTTGAATTTGACCATCCTTTAGCATCAATCATCATGCGACCATCCTTTGTACTTACGGTATATTGAGCAGGTTCATTCACACCAAGGCTGCGCATGGTAAGAGAAACTTGGCCGCGGTTGCCCAGATTCTTGAACGACTCCCTCGTTGCTCTAGGAATTCTTTGTTTGCAAACAAGAAGACATACCCAAACAGTTAGATCAACACAGTGAATCATGTGAAACAACATGGAAAGAAAAAAGAATGAAGCACTTGGGCGGCCAATGCTTACCAAGAAGGCGGTCATGTCGGTTTTTGTAAAGACTTTGGTATATGAAGTGCGAACTGCAGCCCAGTCTATTGTTGGTGCAACTGCACGGGCCGGAGCAGATGCAAGTGCAAGTGTTGGTGTAGGTGTCGAAGCCGCTGCTGCTGCTGGAGATGGTGCTCCTTGTAGAACTGGTGCCGGTGTCGGAGCAGGTGCCGGTGTCAATGCCCGATCCTCCGGTAGATCAGACTGATCCGCTGACACGGTCGGTTCCCAATCCTCAGCTAGATCAGACTGAGCTGTTGCCGCTGTCAGTGCTAGAGCAAGTGCCGGTGCTCGATCTGTGCGAGACAGCGGCGATCGTGTCTGGTCTGCTATGATCAGCTTTCTAACTTGTCTAGGATCCGTGACCGTGATCCAGTTTTTTTCTTCATTTCTTTTAAATGCGAGAAGGACTAATTGTGGCGTTTTTGTTAACCAAACTGCAGTTCATCATAGGGATTCAGCTTGTACTCAGACAACAGACTGATCCAATTTTTTCCAGCAATATAAGTGATGGACAGTGCCTTCGTTATTGACACGATATAAGAAGTGAAACCTGCAAAAATAGCCATCGTAGAGCAAACCAAACGGTTTATTCTGTCATGAATGTCACATGGCAAAACCTGCATCATAAAATTGCAGGAAAAGAAAGAAAACATGACATTAAGTCAATAAGATTTAGACAGTAAATCAATAAGATTTACTTGATGTGACACGAGTGAATCCTTACCGGGAAATCGCTATGTTGAAGTACTAAACAGAAGATTGATCATCCAACTACGCGTGGCATGCAGGGGCCCCGCCTACTCCCACAAGCAGGATAGTCCAAAGGTCGTGACAAATCATATGGACCGAACATCCATGGGACTGGAAATCCTGGTGGGTGCGATAAACCCTGCAATGCATACAGATATTGGAGTGTAACCATAATTGATAAACCGTCCTCACAAAAAATATGATCTAGATTCTTCAAAATATAAAGACTGAATTGAGTGGACAGACACTAACATAGACCGTTCTCAGGACTGACCACACACCAAAAGCGGCAGTACTAATAAACAATACAGGGTTCAAAAACACAAATCATGTACTGAACAATAGTACTTACTACAAGACAAGCAAAGTTGCACTAACTAAACTCTGCAGACTATTTCTTGCCACCGACCTACGGGATGAACCCCGCATAACTGACTAGGCCATGGACTTCGTGCGAGATGTCTACATGCACCATCACCATCTTGTCAACCTTGGAGAACCTAACAGAGTGGTCTTTCCACTCATAAACATGATGATGAAGACAAGCCGCATCAGATTTGTTGGGAAGCTTTACAAGAACCACACCATTCGTAATCGAAGGCACAGCCAGGAAATTGTTGTGGTCAAGTACAGCCTCGAGAACACGCGTGACAACAATGCTACAGGAAATCACTAGTTCAGGACACGTGGCGACAAGGACACAGTAGCTGGATAGTTCAGGAGTAGAACTCATCATCAGGTCTTCCAGTTCACACGGCATGACCTTGAGAACTTCATCTCCACCGCGGACCTGATTCTAATTCAAACAGAAACCATATTTTATTAGTACCTCCGTTCAGAAATATAAGATGATTTTTGATATTATACTCCATATATGACTACATATACGCATAGAAATGAGTGAACAAAGACACTAGAACATGTCTTCAAAGGCATGAGAGCAGAGGGATTACATGCAATATCCATAACACAAGTTATTGAGGCAAATATACCCTCTTAAAAGGTAGCATTGATGTTCATAAAGTACTCCCTCCGTCCCAAAAATTTTGTCTTAGATTTGTCTAGATACGGATGTATCAAGTCACATTTTAGTATTAGATACATCCGTATCTAGACAAATCTAAGACAAGAAATTTGGGACAGAGGGAGTAGTTGAAAGTAATCTATAAGAAATCAGTGTCAACCTCTCGCATGTTTTGGTCAAAAGAGGAATTTAGAACCGTCATTTGGCACACTAAAATCACATGCAAGATCACCCAGAAAGTTGTACTACCAGTACTAGTACTGCGTGTTAGATGAAAAAACACGATCAAGATCGAGAAACATATCGTCAACAAGAGACATTACCTGGACTTGCTTAACGAGGGATCCCGGAGAGGGGGGCTTGGACAGGGCGATGGCTTTGAGCTTGTCTGCGGTAGTCTCGGCGAGGTGCTTGTGCTTCTTCGTACCATGAGCCTCGACGGTTTTGGCCAGAGCCATAGACATCACGTCGGCCGGTGCTCCGGCGTCCATCCAAGAGAGGAAGCTGAGAGAGAAGAGTGAAAGGAGGAACGAGATGAGGGAGAAGCGAAGCGAGTGGGGGTTTTCTTCAAGAGAGGAAGCTGAGAGAGAAGAGTGAAATGATGATTGCTTCATCCGTCCAACTTACTGCTGGAAAGGAGGGGGTTTTGTCATTTGACGGCTCATTGGGCATTACTGCGGCGGTTCGATTGGGGTAGTCTATGGTCACTCTACTAGGGAGTAATTTAGTGCATGGCTGGTGGACCCAGGTGCTGGTTGTCCCACACGTCGGTGAAAGTGAGTAATTTAGTGCATGGCTGGAGGAGGATCTGCATGGTAGAGCGTGTCCACTGTTTTTCTGAAGAAAAAAATGATTACAGCAAGCGTTTCCACTCTTACGATGGAGGAGTGTGAAACACGGCAGCCACTTGAACATACACAGTGCTCCTACGACTAGGCATGTGCAGTGGTTCATACGTCAGTACTACACAATCTTGTTGCTAGTGTAGTAAGATTTGACGATAACAAATGATGTTGTGCGCATGTCAACTACTCCTATATGTAACATAGTACCGCTTTTTCGACTGTCCGGTTGAGAATGAACGGTGAGATCAATGTTAACACAACTAGGTCCACAGCGCACGTACGGTGCTACAGTACTCCATGAAACATGAACCATATGAAGCACGAATGGATTCCGGTGACGGAGCCCTGAAAGGATTCGCCCGGCAACGGCGATGGCAGCCCACAACCCCTCCTTGTCCAGCTCAGCACCCACCATCGCGTGGAGACAGCTCAGCTCCTCGGAGATATAGGTGAAGAAGGAGACCAGGTCAGGAAGCCGCAGCTCGTTGAAGTCGACCAGGTGGTCGAACGGGTTTAGCCCGACGGCTGGCATCATCGCACTGGCACGACGGTAGGCATCGCGCAGCCACAACACGTGCGTGGCAACTTGGTTCACCAAGTGGCTGAGGCGATCCTGGACCTCGTCACGATCGGCCCGCTCGCGCTCCAGCCGGCTCCCCTGACGGCCTATCGTATCTCTCGCTTTCTGCAGCAACGCCGCCGATGCCTCGAGCATCTTTGTGGTGGACGCCTGCTGCTTTTGAAGCTCCGTTAACTCCCGCACATAATGGAGGAGCATGGCACTCCTCTCCTCCTTGAGCTCACGGAGCTCCGCGTCCTTGGCTCTGAGCTCCGCATCCTTGGCATGGAGCTCCTGTGTCAGGAGCCTCACCTCGGACTCCGTGATCTGCTGCGCCGCCATGGCACCAGGTAGAAGAAATGGGGAGAGGAAGCAAAGGGGGCGAAACGGCTGAAAGGCAATGCAATCTATAGGAAGGCGGAGGGAGCAGTGGGTTTTTATAGGCGGAGTCATCGTGACTAATTGCTGCCACGCCTGCTCCCGTCAATCAAAAAATTAAAAATCCTGTCGCGCCTGCTCCCGTCAATCAAAAAAATTAAAAATCCTGCCGCACCCAAACACCAGAGCAACACTGCGGTGGATATTTAAATTTACCTGCCGGCAAGTAGATAAAAAAAGGGGTGACAAAACAAATGTGGCGACTAGCTAATTGGTCGAACTAGCCCAACTAGCTAGACACCGTGCTTCACTGATGTACTCGGCAGGGAAGGTGGTCTTTCGTGATTTGACGACTCATTTACTTGCTTTGGCGCTAGGACCAAGGAGGACCCAGAAAACGCACGGTAGGGTGTCCCACGTCAGGAGGAATATATGCATGCACCACCCGGGAGGACCCCGAAACCGCACGGTAGGATGTGCCACGTCTCGGCACGGAGGAAAAATGTGCGTGTAAAAATATACTGTATCAGATGTAGTACCTATGGTTCAACGCCGGGACCCAGCCAGTCAGTCGAAAACACCCCACTAGCCACACAGCTTCATCATGCAAACGTGGCATGGAGGATAGATGTGGTTAGCTCTGTCTCGACCAGCCACAACGTCTCTTGTTCTAGGCGATTCTTCTATTTTCCAAGCTTTTTTAGTTGTAATAACACCACGGCAAGCTAGCGCCCCTCTTCGTGTGTGCCCATGCAAAGGTTAGACGATGGAGAGAAGAGAGATTGAGATCGCAGACCTGGGACCCACCAGTCAGTGAGACAACGGTCATGCACGTGTTGAAGAGGCACTCCCTCTACTCTACTCAACGCAAGTACTGTATAAAATCAAGTTATGGGACAAAGCCAACAACCATTCGTTTTTTCAGGCTATCGACTTACGCTTTGTAGTCCAGGTTGCCAATACGAATCTCGTCTTTCAGATTTGTTAGTTTTAGGTCCAAATTTGATTAATGACAAGTGGTACCCCCGTGTGTTGTTCCGATATTTCAGTGTAGGATGGTTTTTTTGAACAAACACTTTGCACGGTTAGACAAGTAACGGCACGAGTTAGACGTATTTTGCAAGTTTACGAACAAAAATGACAGCGGCATAGAATATCACATCCACCCTGCAGCTTAGATACTATGGTTATATGAGTTTTTACACTGTTGGAAGTGAGATCCAATGGCTTGGGAGTAGTCTTTGTAATTACGCGCAATTTCCAAACTCTCCAAAGGATTTTTTTGCAAATAAAACATCCAGGCCTCGTGTGTGCCGCTGCATCTTCGATCCAACGGCTCCCCGGTGCTCATATTAGGTGCTCCCCATAGCTTAATTACCTGCTACGGTGATATGAGCATCTAGGTCGTATGATCAGCGATCGGATGGCACATGCGTAGTACTTGTACTTTCTGCGCATTTCCCAAACTCTATCTGCCGTATATTGCAAAAACATTCAAACCTCCTATTGTGGGCCGTTAGATCTCAGTGAACTCGTATCACCATAGAATCTATGGTGCGGGAGCACCTCATACTCTCCTGTGCGAGAAAACATAAGGTGATATCGCAGCTTGGATGCTACGGTGATACGAGCTTGGAGGTCGTTTGATCTGAGATCGAATGGCATCTGAGTAGTCTTTGTGCTTGTAAGCAGTGGCTGAACTCTTTTGGGGCTTTTCTACAAAAAACCATTCGAACCACCGAGGTGTTGGGTCACAAATCCAACGCCTCTGAAGAGCTTGTATCACCAAAGCATCTAAGGTGCGGTAGCACATGATATTCTTACATACAGGAGAATATGATGTCCTCCTTCATCTTAGATGCTACGGTGATACGAGCTTCGAGGTTGTTGGATATGGGATCAAAGGGCATCTAAGTAGTTTTTGTATAAATTGTGTGCAATTCTCAAACTCATCAAGGTTTCCTGCAAAAATATTAAGACACATCATGTGAGCTGCTATATCTCAGATCTACAAGCTCCAAGCAACTCGAATCGGCATATAGGATCTAAGGTATGGGGGCACATGATATTCTCCCGGGGAGGAGGGGTGGGGGTGCACAACCAATCGGTGGTTGGGAGCGTGGGGACAAATATAATCTAAACAACCCTAAACAGAGCTCCACAATTTTATCTAAGGTCGAGAGGTTGACCCCCGACAATCATACCTCCGCCTAAAGACAACATTTGCATGTACTGTAGTACGAGACTTAATATTCATGTTTCAGTTTCATGTTCATTTTAAATATTGAACTGAGGACCATGGATGTCTTACATTTTACTCCCTTCGTTCCTAAATATTAGTCTTTTTAGAGGCTTCAAATGGACTGGCACATACGGATGTATATAGACATATTTTAGAGTCTAGATTCACTCATTTTGCTCCGTATGTAGTCACTTGTTGAACTCTTTAAAAGACTAATATTTAGGAATAGAAGGAGTATTTTTGAATTCGTGTCATACATGCATGGTTTGGAAAAATAGATGCACTATACTTATTGGATTGTTCTTGTGTTCGTGCGTGTGTGTCTCTGTGTGTGTGTGTGTGTGTGTGGTCATATGCTTGATACATACAAAGTTTTCTCACCTCCATATTGTTCATCTTTTAAATTTGAATTTGCATTGGAAAACTTACTAGGGATACCATGAAATGTGAAATCCACGTTGAGATCATTATATCACAAACTCACTCTAATTCAACAACTCGTCATAAATCAATTACCACGTTGAGATTAGTATTTGCAAGGAAAATACGGGTATTGTAATACACATAGATTCATTCAGCAATTTAAAAGGTTCCTTTCGTATTCTCGTGTTGATCATAAAAAAACTGGGCTCGTGTCCTTCGGTGGCGTGCGTGGTACGCACATTAGGCAACCCCAACCAGTCGAGCCTCAGCGTTTCAAGTCGAAATATCTGGCGGCCAGAATTCCAGCCCTAGGAAATTCCCCTCATGTCCTCGGTCCATAATGACTACCGATGAACAATGGAGGGATGCTTTAGTAACTAGACAACGTTACCTACCGTGCCGAGCACGGTTCAATTCCCTCGGTCGCCACTCGTCAAGGTCACCCGTCAACTGCATTGCCTAGTACTACTACTACTACACCAGGATGAGCACAGAATTGAGCCCGTTTGTTCGTGCCTAGTACTTGAGTTAATATATCAGGCAATGCACTGGTACGGAGGAATTATCCTTTTACTCTACATATAATACTTTTCTGAAGTCTAACTAAGCAAAATGTTTGACCAAATCCTTTCTTAAGAAATACAACAGGATAAATGTACGGCTTGAAAATTTATTGCATGATGCAGGTTATGATATTTTTTCGAATCCTGGATGTTAAATTTCAGAAAATAAAAAAGTGAGCATAAATTCTTGAAACTAAGCATGGTCATGTGATATGGCAAAAATATTACTTCGTAAGTTTTTTCTTCAATTTGAGACAAGCTGCTTATGACAAGTTGCACAAATGAAGAGCCAAGGTATTTCGGAACAAAGAAAGACCTGTCACATTAAGGCGAACGCTTTCACTATTGAAACTATGGGCGTTTACGTGCTGCCACGCGTCCCAGCTTCTCATCGGCAGGTGCCGTCCAAGAAAGCGTGTGGGTCGACGGGAGGCGTGCGAGCAGACCGCTGCGCCGACTGTCAGGGAGGCGTGCGAGCAGACCGCTGTGCAGGCTCACCGGGAGGCGAGCCCTTTAACCAGGCTCCGCCGCCCACCATCGTCCCAACTACTCCCACTTTCAATGTCGCCGGCGTCGCAGTTTAAAATCAACCCCGCACTACCAGGTATTGCTACAATCCTCTCTCTTCCTCTTCGATTCTCCTGTCGTCTACCTCCAACTAGCCTGACCTAAACGTACGCCATGCCGCATCATGATGGTCTACCCTTATTGTTCCAGTTTCCTGAGGAAGACACCCATCTGGAGTCTCAAGAACATAAGGCGCTTTGGGATGAGCTTGAACTGGCCTTGCGGGAAGACGCCGCGCGTGTCCGCGCTCCCGTTCCGGCTCCCGTCGCCCTGACTGCACCAGCGCCCATCCCCGTGCACCTGCCAGCGCATGCACCTGCGCGTGCACTGACGCGCACGCCCGTGCCGGTGCCCGTGCACCTGCCAGCGCATGCGCCTGCGCGTGCACTGACGTGCACGCTCGTGCCGGTGCTCGTGCACACGAATGTCTTCGCCGCGCCGTTGGCAGCGCCTGTCCCCGCACGGGTGCCAGTGCCCCCCTCAGCGGCATGGATGGCCACCGTCGACTGCTTCCTTGCACCAACGCCAGTCGCCTCCTCCCGCCAGTTGACTCGCTCCGAAGTCCAGAACATTTTGGTCTTCTTTGAAGCTAGGCCAACGTCCAGGAGTACGCCAACAACGGCGCAAGACGCCGCCATTGCCATTGGTCAGTGGCCCGACGACACACAGAGCACGGCAGAGGAGCCGCTTCCCACCGCGAGACGCCCCCGCTGCCGCCGCGTAATCTAAATTTGCCATGAAAAACTTCAGATTGCCATGCTTAAAATCCGAAAGTTTATCATTTCCGTTTATTTTATATCGATCATCGTATAATTTAAAGTCGGAGTCAGACTGAACGAAATGTATGGTTTGATCGATTGAATGTTCTGCTTGAGCCGTATCAAATTAAATATAAAACGTCATCAAGCCACGTGTATTCCTTGTCATCCAACGACCTAGACTGCTTCAATGTCGAGCGCTCAACACGTTTAGCGTGCAGTTAATTTCATGCCAAAAATAGTGCTAATCACATGACAACACGCAAATAATATCCTAGTAGTTAATATCCGCATGCACTTAATATACTTCCAAATTAACATGCATTGCACGTACACACTGACTAGTGCTGCTAGTACGTGAAACTGGTGCCGTGACTTGTGAACGCGTCCAGATATGGTCAACGGCAACATTGCCCGCGAGTTCTTCATGTTTGCCCATGCGTCTAAATGCAGAAGGGAGGAGAGAGAGAGCACACATGGAACCCACCAGTAAGTGAAGGCGAATAGTATTAAAAATAATATTACATGTTATCCATTAATTTGGCTGTGGTAATATAAAAACATTATGTGAACAAAGAGGGTACAACAAACATTGCTATTCTACGTATGTTGCCTATTGACATGCGGCTTGAAGGCCCGGTCGCATGTTCGATCCTCGTCCTTTATTTTTTAATTTGTATATGGGTCCAAATTTGTTTTCATGACATGTGGGCCCCTCGGTGTGTAGTTTGTAGCACTTTAATTTGTGGGTCGAAATTTGTTCCATTCCAAGTGGACTATCAGTGTGTAGTTTTGTAGCTTATTTATAATAATTAAAGAGAACAACATAGTTTTTTCAATAATACCATGGTGCGATGTTGAAGGAGAGAAAGGACGTGCGAGAGAGCGATGACCGAGCCAGAGGGAAATCAACTAGGGGAGTTGCGTGGGTTGCAACGATGTTTGGAGTAGTTGTGGGCCGAATGCTATGAAAATATAATCTAAACCGACCGGAACAAATGACTACACAAATTAATCCAAGGTTGGAGTGCCCCTCGCAATGTAAATAGCTCCGGCTTTGCGAGGGATGGAGAGGTAGTAGCTTCAACGCGTGGAAGATACGGTGTGAGAAAACGAGGTCAATCGAGAGACATATAGATAGAGAGACAAAGTGAGTGTGGTCCGACATTCATTGAACAAATATATATGCTCTGGAGAGATATTGTCCGATTGAGCTTTTTGGCAAGGGTGAGGGCTGTAAGATAGAGCTTGAGAGATGATCCAGTCATAGACGTGTAGATATATTTTGTGCGTGGGAGGAAGCAAGGTCAACCGATCACATAGGGTCGCCGTGCGATCGAAAGAGTGAGATGGAGTGGAGAGAGTGACCTAGATAGACGATGTGCGTGAGAGAGTATACAATGTGAATAGGTCGAATTGGGCTCAAACATGGTGATATATCGTTTTTGTCCAAGAAATTGCAAGGTCAATCGAGACATACGGAGAGAGAGAGAGAAAGATTGAGTGAGTGTGGCCCACCATGAGGTCGAAAGAGTGGTGGCGGCTTGGATGGACTGACCTAGATAGACAATCTGTGTGAGAGAGTATAGAGTCTGTCGATTGAGGCCCGAACAGGGAGATATATCATTTGTGTGTGAAAGAAAACGAGGTTAAACGAGACTCAGATAAAGAGAGCGAGATTGAGCGAGTGTGGCCCGCCGTGCGGAAGAAAGAGTGAGACAGTCTCGAGGGAGTGACCTAGATATACAATGTGCGTGCATGCGCATGAGAGGTTGGGGGACTAGATAGGCAATGCATGTATTTAGCGCGAGAGGGTGAGAGGGAGAGGGGGAGAGAGAGAGAGAGCTCGGCATGGGGTGCAATGGCGGGTGTGTGAGGTAAATACATTTGGTAACAGAGTGGAAAAGGGGGTTTTTTAGTTGAGAGACTTAGAGATCGAAACATGGAGAGAAAGAATGAACATGTGTTGGAAACCAATAGCTTCCTAAGGTGGTTAGGAGAGGAAGATTGACCGATACAAGAAGTATGTAGTGTTTGTGCGG
>NC_041382.1:702504471-702505180 GCF_002162155.2 Triticum dicoccoides | reverse complement strand
ACAACATTTGAATGTACATAGTACGAGACTTAATATCGATGTTTCAATTCGGTGTACATTGTAAGATTTGAACCGAGGAGCAGGCATACGGGTAATTATTTCGAATTCGTGCCATATTAAGTTTCGAAAAGTTGACATTGACTCAGTTTGTTGTGCTATTTTGTAGGTCATATGTTTGAATCCATCCAGAAGTTTTCTCACTACCATGGTGTTCATCATATACATATGAATTTGTATTAAAAAAGTAGCATGGATACAGTGAAATGCGAAATCCACATTAGAATTGGAGATCGCTACGTGACACACACTCTAATTCAAATAACGAACTACGTGACACACACTCTAATTCAAATAAATAATTATGTGACACACACTCTAATCCACGTTAGCGTGGGTACCGTTTCGATTTTTTTTTCAAATAAATCCTCATTAATTAATTTATAGTACTCCCTATGTTCACTTTTATAAGACCTTGAAGACATTTCAGACAATGTGCAAAATAGTTCATTTTAAGTTGTCTGAACCGACTTACAAAAGTGAACGGATGGAGTATCTCGTTTTGAATGACTAATTATTGCAAGGAAAACACGGGCATGGAAATACATACAGATTCATTTGTAAATGAAAGAAGATTCATTTGCATTCTCAAATGTAGGCGCACCAGGCAGACCAGGGTCATGTCGGGGTGGATGCTGCTTCGGTGCCTTAA
>NC_041382.1:702491719-702504231 GCF_002162155.2 Triticum dicoccoides | reverse complement strand
AAAAAAGGACGACGACAATATAAGTTTGCTCTTCCATGTTTCGGATTGAAATATCTGGCAGCCCCAATTCCAGCCCTAAAAAATCTCTCTTCTCCACCGTCCCCTTCCGCGCCCAGATTGCTCAAATCCCTAATTCACCACCAACCCTCGAATCGCCCCTCGTCTCGTCTCTTTCCCCACCGTTCTCCACCTCTGTGCCGGACGACGACGATGAAGATGACGGTCGCGCTTCACCACCGCACCGGAGCTACCTCATCTACGCCCTCGTCCACCCCACCGGGTGGTCCACCGACAACGTCAGCCGCCGCAACCGACGTGCCTCACAGACATCGAGTTCCACCGCATCAGGTGCGCTTGATCGACGCCGTCTCCCAGCTCATCGGGGCTACTTCACCGAGCACATCGTCGCACCTCCGCGCCCCGAGGCCGTTGGGGCTTCACCAACGGTCTCGTCCACCACATCATAGCGCTCCGCTGCCACTCAAGATCTGCATTCATGCGCGGCCAGCCAACGCCAGCGCATCACTCTCAACGGCTCTGAAGTGACCCGCACTCTAGCTAGGCAAGCATGCCCAAACGCCGGCCCGAACTAGGTATCCACACATCACTCCCTTGTGCACAGTTCCAACGATGTTTGGATATCCTTTCACTGCTCTCTTAGCTTACACTCCTATGCAACTCTGACTTTAACTCTTATTTCTTCTGGAGATATCATCTGAAACAAGTAAATCCATTTTTTAGCGAAGCATGACGGCGCTACGGGATATGGTACACATCCTGCACACCCGTATAACCTTGTAAGTATCTGTCCTCCAGTACAACATCAAGGTCGATTCCTCTTATTTAATCAACTATTCACCATGTCAAAAATGCAGAGGTGGATGCAAGGAGCACAAGGCCTGCACATCCAAGCAAGTGGTAACATGGACTTGTACATGGAACATCCCAAGTGCAAGTAGAGCTGCAGTGAGCCTGTACAACGAGCTAGCGTAAGTCCCTGCATTTCATTTAATTCATAATGGCTTTTGTGTATGATTTGTGTACAGTGGTTGATCCACGAATTCAAGTTACCAGGGGCGGACATTTAACTTAAAAAATACGAAGGCACTTGCACTCTGGAAATCAACATAACTTGAGAAATGTGAAGCTACATGCACTTTGAAAACCATATAATGATCCAAAGTAGTCCAGATTATAAACACTAAATGATGCAAGCACCAAAAAACACAAAATGCAACATGGTGTACAAGGACTACAAACATGGTCTGTACCTGCTTGAATTATTCATTCTCTGGCTGAAAATATCGAAGTGTAATTGCACGTATAACCAGTGCGCAAACTGCATATCAATATATCTATCCTGCACAAGTATGCCAATAGTTTCAAACAACAGATTAGAAAAGTATTTATGCTATATTGTCATGATATGTGGACTTTCTGGTAGATGGCCTCGACGTTTCCTCAAGCTTTGAAAATGCACTATAATTTGCTTGTCATCAATGCGTGCAAATCTCTGTCTCTCTCAACATAGTAGATCATCCTTAGACACTAAATCCTTCAATGAGCTTGCAAAATACTTGCATTAGATCCCTCATTAGACACTATATGTTCATCACAAGAAGCATGTAAAATGTTTTCATCAGATCCTTCATTAGCAGTCTGTTCATTAGACACTTCAGGCTCAAGAACAACTTGAGCTTGTATGTTTGCACCGGAAACTTGATTATATACATCAGATTCAATCAGTTCAGTATTGATTGGGGGAGTTATAAAATAAGTAGAAATTGGTTTCATTTTCTCATAGATTCCCTACATACAAGCAGTTTTACAACACCGTCAGGTTTAACTATTGGCCAGAAACTGAAGAGTTGAATTAGATATAATCAGGGATGTGATGTACCTGCTCGTTACGCATGCTACTCTTGCAAGCTGCGACTGTCCGTTTGCGCAAGCTCGATGCCATGCCCGTGCTGCCGCTGCTGCCTCCCACACAGGCTACACCCAGGGTTGGATCTTCATCTTCTTGTCCTTCCGTTTGCTTGAAGCAATGCGACCGCCCTCCAACGAGGGCGCGAGGAAGTGTTGTGTCGGTCTGTCCAGCGGCGGCTAGGTTAGGAGCGAACCAGACTGGAGGCTGGAGCGAATGAATTGGGATTTTTCCTGCTGTCGATCGATATGGGAGGCGCTCGTTTGGGCCACGAGCCTGCTATAGGGCCTGCCTTGCACTTATGTTATTGGCCCATCCAAATTGAAACATTTTTCTTCATTTTTTACATTGCCTGCTCGTGCGGTGGGACGAACAAAACTAGCATGGGCCAACCTGGACGACTCAAACTAGGTGCACACTTTCCAGCCACCTGAGGCGGCCGCCCATACCAGCCCCTATGGTGGCATCACCCCTTTTTGCGTGTATGATTGGATAGTGAAAAATATTTCAGTGGCGCTTTTTATTTACCCACAGAATGGTTGAATTGCTTGTTTCTATGAACTGAGTTCACCAATAATGTGAAGGATGGCAGTCTTTTCATCCTATTGTAGATTGCTTAGATCTCGATATGCCAAAAGTAATCGCATGAAATATACAGTAAAAGGCAGTGTGATGTGTTTGGCTAGAACTAGTCTGACTACACGTCCTCATATAACATATCAAGGACACACTATCTTACAAGATTAACCATTCGACTTACCCATGCAGTGTGGGAAGAAAGAAGTATTGGGACTGCGTATCCAAGCAATTGATGCCATGGACTCCTTCGTACAACCTTGTAAGCGAAAAAGAAGTTGCAGTGTGCCTATACAAAGAACTAGCGTAAGTTCAGTTACCTGCTTCTCGGAATTTTAATTAGCCACTTATTGCAAAATTGTTCAATTACGTTACTTGGCTTAATTTAGTTTGCTACTGATTACATAATGGCATAGCCTGTTAATCATATTGTAGACTGCGCCTATCTATGTGTTTGATACTTACTGTTAAGAATTACCTGTTTGCCTTAACTTAAATATCTACTTGTTTGTTTAACTGCTTTGCTGCTGCAACAGTGGGTTACAATGATGTTAATAACTAATTTTCGGCATCCAATTGAAACTCTTTAATTCCTTGTTTGTTTAACTAGTTTGTTGTTATAACTCCCAGTTGAGATGTTTTGCTAACTTCAACTTTTCTGAATCCAATCGAAACTTTAATGGCAAAACAGGTTAGCCCAAGATCAAAGAGCGAGGTCCCCATGGACATTGCATCATCCCACAGTAGTGGCACCGGCCCAATCGTGCATTATGAATTGCCAACTGCTGATGCTCTAGAGGCTAAACTAGTGGTAGAAAGAGATTCTGCTTCTGCACTTAGAGATGAAGTTGACATGTTGAGGAAGCAAACAGCACAATCACAAGCAGTACTCAAGACAACCATTAAATATTTGGTGGATTTCAAAATGAAGCAAGCTGAGACTGACCAGATTGTTAAGGTCTTGAAGGAAAAAAGGAAATTAAATTCCTACTTGGTAAATCATAGGTGAAATGTTCTTTCGATAGTTGAATAACCTCTGTGTTGTCTGTTCATGTAATCAATCAAACCATTTGTTTTAGAGATCATGTAATAATTTTTTTTTGTAATTTTATTTGAGCACAAGTCTGTATTAATTGATAAGACTCGATGACATTTCATTTGGATTGTTGTGCCAGACCTACAAATATGCCAATCAGGCTGAATGTGCATTCAACAATAGTGATAGTATAGATTGACCATAAGTGGCACGCATCGGAAAGGGCCAAGATGCTGGCTAAAAAAGGATGTTGTTGTAGTCAAAAAAAGTACAGCGGCCTGGCTTATGTATGTTAGTTGATATTATTGATCCATATACTCTATAAGTGTTTATATGTCTGTTAGTTCTGTACATTCTTGGTTGATTGACTCGGTATTTGAATCTTGATACATTGCTTGTGTACATATCTAAATGGGAGTACACATTATGCTGCGTGTGACATTTGAGTTGGACATGAAGTATTCCAAATATTCGAATTCACCTTAAACTGGATTCTAGTTTCTGAATTTGAGTATCGGCATTTGTAAACCATATTCATATATGACAGTGGAATACATCTTTGTCGTCCTTTTGAAGATATATAAAAACACATAGAACGATTTATAAAGATTCATATAGGAATACAAAATGGATTCGAATTTAGTTGCCAGGGTAAACGTGGATGCTTATTGTCCCAAAATTCGAAAGAAGCAGCAAAATGTCCACTCCCACGTCGGCTACCCGAAGCCAAGTGTTTGGGAGATGGAAATTACTGTCTACTCATTACACAGACAATCCATCGGCCCGATTTCCACTGCTCTAAATAGGGCTAGGTTAGTAACTTCAATTAGACGTGACACGACCGCCTCTGAGCCCATTTCGACACGGTGGGCATCAAAAATGGGCGGCAAAACTCATTTGATTCAAGCTCGTCCGAAAGACCTCTGTTTCTCCCTCCATTACCCATTCATACACGGTGGGCGGCAAAACAAACTCGACTCGGCCGAAATCGATGTAAGCAAATATTTTCAATAGGGGTAGGTTTGTAACTTCACTCAGACGTGACACAACCGCCCTACCTGTCAGCCCCGTTCATACACCATGGGCGCCAACCACCCTCTCCTTGCCCGAAATCGCTCTGGGCAAATATTGGTGAGATGCGAGATTACTGTCCTATCCCCAACCGACGAGACGTCCAAATTTTAAACAGGGGCTAAGTTTGTAACTTTCCCATATTTCAGACAGGCGCGTCCCAAAAACATGGTTCCCCGTACCTCTCCCTCCATTTTCCCATTCATACACCGTCCATGCTAGAACACCCCATCCCCACACCAGCCTCCGTCCACCACCCCATCCATCGCCGCCGTCCTCCACCACATCCATCGTCACTATCCTCCGCCATGCGGGAGCGCCTACCAAGACCGCGCCGTCCACTGCTAGAGATGGACGTTTCCCATCCATAGCGACAGACCAATAGCCTTGCATCGCGTCCTCTCGCTTCATCAGCGCCTTCGTCCTCTTTGTCGGGGCCGCTCACACAACCTTCTCTTCCACCGCAACGGGACTTATCCCCCGATGCACCCGTCTATCGTCGCAGATCTGCTTCAACACCACCAACAGCCATCGCACCCCCGATGCCTACACGGCACTTCAAGAGAGGTGGTACTTCATATCTCCTCAACTTTTTGATCTCAACCAGAAAATAGATCTTAACTTGGTTACTCTACTTTCTTTTTCAGCTCTTAGAATTTAGTTCTTAGTTCGAAGCAAACAATGGATGCTAAATATCATTTCTCTGGTTTGCAGCTTCAAATCTGCCATGGCACAGTCATAATACGATTTAATTGATCATGCTTAGGGTTTAATTGATCATGTTGGTTCCGTGGTGGTTTCTTTAATAGAAATGGGAGGGGAACCCCTCTTTTGCTAAAAAATGCTTAGAGTTTCCCCTTTTATGATCACTATACGATCAGAATACGTGCTTCGTGACATAATAACACTGCTCCACCCATCAAGCTAAACAAGCTTAGTTGTTCAAATACGAATTTGATATTATTAAAACAGAGTTGTTTAATTGGTCAGCTAAATGTTCCTAAATTAGTTTCGAAAATGCATTTTCGCTGCTCAGGTGTGTATCTCTACAGGGTGCCCACGGTGGGCCGGCCCACCCTAGGATTTTGGGTCATCCCAGGCCCTGATTCCCCTCTGTTCTGCTGCGTGCTTCCGATCTCTACTCGCCGCTAGCCGCCTGCCTCGCCGGCGACTTGCCGTCCCCGGACGGCATGACTCTAGGAAGAGACGCCGGACTAACAGGAGGCCAGGAGCCGCTCGCCCAATAGCGTCACCGCTGCCCGGGCGCGCCGCCGTGCCTACCTTCCCAGTCCGTTCAGGGCTCAGGCGTGCAGCACCCACCAAGCCAATCCCGATTTATCCTGAGATACGTCCTCAACAATCAACAGCCACTCCTCATCACCTATTTTCTAATTGATTCATTACTCATTAGGAAGGACTGTCATTAGGGTTTGTTGTGTGCTCAGTGCTACCTACACTTAATGGTTCAGATGTATTTCGGTAATCTTTAGTACCTCTAAAGTTCACTGGGTTTTCAAAATTCCGGCCCTCGGAATAGATAATCTGTCTACTTTTTTTGTTTTCATGAATCTCAGATTCTGAACAGCATCATAATGATTATGAGCTTGCGCGCATGAAAAGAATAAAGCAGAACAATGCCATGGCTGTCGAACTTGGCATTAAGGGACTGAAATCAAGTCTGGATGCAATGCAATGCAAATGCTCTCCACCTACAGATTCATGCTCAGAATATGATCCTAACAGTGATTCTGAGCTAGAGGGAGACCTAAGTCAATGTAGCTCCCTAGTGGAGGAGTCAGAGGAAGATGCCCTATCTTATTCACCCATCAAGGTACTTGCTCTAACTTTCCAAGGTTACATTGCTCGCACATATCTTGCAACTGATGCTTTGCATTGCTTCTACTTTGTTGAACTGCCATTAGCTTAGTTTACACATCGTGTATGTGAATAGGCCCTGCCTATCCATTTTTAGTACATATTCCATCTGTCATCATACCATACTTATCCATTCAAATGATGTTCTTGTGTATCAGACGTTCAAAAGGAAGAGGGCGATTGCTGATCGTGGAGGAGCACAAGCAAAGTATTTGGAAAAGGTAGTGGCACCTGATAAATCAAATAGCCCATTAGGTGTAGTTGCAATATCACCTGACCCACAAAATACCCCAACTCTAGCAGACTCTAGCCCTACTACACTGGTCATTTCTGATGCCCCAACTTAGCAGACCCCAACTGCAGCAAACAATATGATTATGCTAGTTGACATAGCACCAGCTGGACGACGCAAAACCCCCATTCCAGCAAAGAGTACACCAAATCCAGTTGCCAAATCCCTTTTCGAACCAGAGAGAGCCCCAGTTGCAGCAAATAGGACCTCTGTTCCATTTCTTCCCAGTTTAGAAGACGAAGCTTATGTTGTTGTCAGGAACTTTGTGCGCATCTTGACTTCATGGAAAGATTATACTGCAGACACAGAACAATTTCCAGTCTTCCTCCGCAACTTACGTGTAAGTAATGTACTAATGTTATTCATGGTCATTACTACATATGTTTCTGCTGACAGAAGACACAAGATTTCATTCTTTTAAATAGGCGAGGAGCAAACTGGATTGTGATGACGAGCAAGGGTTGGTTGCGCTTTTCAAGCACTAGTTTATGAAGTATCGTTCCTACCCGAGGCAAGCGCACTTCAATGGCAAGCCTCTGAAAGAAATTTCCGTAAAGTCTCCGATGCTACATTTATCCGATGGTGACTGGAATAATCTTGTTACACATTGGTCTCGGCTGCAGCGTAAGGTACTGTCTATGATATCACATCACAATTTGAAATACTATGATATCACATCACAATTTGAACTACATTTCTGCATTTGCCTTAATGTCTCACTTGTACGAAAACTATTAGCAGAAGAACATTCGTTCTCAAGGGACCACAGAATCTCGCAACTATACTGCACACTTCATCGCTCTTGTGAGTACCTCTTGCCATGTATGACCATACTTACTTTCATAGATGTTTGATTATGTAGCATCACTACACATGTTAGCCTCGTAATCGTCCATTTGGTGGACATTATAAGATCCGTATGGACTCTTACATAAATTTAGAATCAACCCAATTATTTTGAAGAGGTTTAGCTCTGCAGTCCTCTTGTAAGGACTGAACGTGGTCTATCATTGTACTTACCTTAACAGCTACTCCCTCCGTCCCATAATATAAGAACGTTTTGTACAGTACACCAGTGTTCAAAACACTCTTGTATTATGGGAAGAGGGATTGGTTCATTTTGTAGCATTTTGCATCTTATCTCCCTCGCCCACAGACAATGCCAGTGCAGAAGTGTAGCCCATTGCTCTTTTCAGTACATTTTGTCCTGTAACGCTTGTACTTCCAGGGATTGGTAATTGATTATGTAGCATCAATCTGCATCTTATCTTCATTATCCTCTATCCCTTCCAGTATTATCATATCTATAATTACTCTCTACAAAATGTAGAGTACATGCAATGCTTATGAAGAAGATTCTGTGCTAAAATTCTTGAGTTATCCTTCCCTTGACATGGAGAAGGGCATTATAAAGCCAGTGTTAACTGTTAATGTAAGTCAGTCCTTCTAAAGCCTTTATCCTCAACTGCTGTTTAATTTGCTCATACTCACTATCGTTTACTGCTGTTTAATTTGCTGTTTCTACCAAAATGCATGTTCGTAGGAAGAGTAAGTTCTAAGTTTCACTTGTAAAACCAAATTCCTTATTCATACCATGCACATTACTTAATACTCTCTATATGTATGCTTATTTTTGTGGATCTATAATCCAGTGTGTGGTGAAGCAGCCCACATTTGCACCTTGTCATCTCCTGTGTTATTTTACTGATGTGGCTGATGGTATGAACAACATGCCATGCACATTATCCAAAATAGATACAATGATTTTCTTTGCCCTTCATCTATGCTTGTTATGTTGACATGGTAATCCAGTAGTGTGTTGAAGCTCCCCGCATTATAAACAATGCCAAATTATGCTATTGATATTTTGAACTTACTCTTTATTTTCTAAGTTGAAATTGGATAGAATTGACAGGACAATTATCATCTTTGTTTATACACGTGCAAAACCTGTCATCTCTCTGCTTTGTTTCAGGGTGAAATGCCTGATGGCATGCACAAGTCTGCTGAAGGCTGTGAGAAAAACCCAACATATATTGCAGCAAAGAAGGCAAAACATCTTGAAGATAGCGAGACAACCCCAAAGTCTTGTCTTGATGCAGTGTTCAAGTTACTTGAGACTAACAGTCAGACAAGCTCACATAATTCGTTGTCTGAATTAGTTCAACTTCTTCAGTCCCACGTTCTAGTAGAAAGGCATTCTGCAACTCAACTTCGACTTGAAGTTCTATCTCTAAGAAAGATTGCGGAGAACACCAATCAGAACCTCATCGCTAAACAGCTACACCTGGAAGCTATGACCGACATGCTAGGCCGGTCTCACAGCCTTGCTCAGCAACTTGCGCAGTAGTTCCCCTGCAAGGCTAACCTTTCTTGAACTGTCTTGGAAGTGGTCTCGGTTCAGTATTATTTTGTTACACTGCTATGGTGCCCGGTTTTTGTAATCTGCTTCTTCGTTGCGCTTTATGATCACTGGTGGCGAACTTCGATGCCAAGTGGATATAATATACCTTAAATCCTTTATTGTATAGTGTAGGTTTATTCTTAGTTACTATGTCGTAATTTCTTTATTGTATAGAGTAGGTTTGTTCTTAATTCCTACTAGTTACTGCCATCATTCGCTATCTGGAAAAAAATCAGATGTAGTCGACCGGACCGAAACATTCAACTCTAACGGGCCATGTTTTTAGCGGGCCTGAAATGTGCCGAACAGCTCACGGGCCGGCAGCATCCCGAAATGAACCCCGGCCCATGATTGTGCGAATCAAATCACGGGCTTTTAGCAGGCAAAAATTGTCTCGGTCCTTGTTTGGCCCAATCAGATATCGGCTGCGAGCCGGCAGGATGCAAACCGGGCCGTAGTTAGGCCCAACTATATGACAGGATTTTAACAGGCGAAATTAATATAGGGCCGAAATGTTAAACGGGCCCTTAACAGGCCAAAACTAATATCAGGCCGAATTACTAAGTGGGCCTTTAGCAAGTGGGCCCAAAAGCATAGTGTCCAGTTGACGGGCCGAATCTGATATGGGCCATAATTGCGCCCAAAGCCTCTTAAAGGGTCGGACCTGATCTGGGCCGTAATTTGGCCCAGAACGTGGTAGGCTTTTAACGTGCCGGATCTCATATGGGCCACTATTAGGCCCGGAGCGTGGCAAGCCATTAATGGACCGGATCAAATATGGGCCGGCATTTGGCCCAAAACATGGCAGCTAGTTAATGGGCCGGCCTACTAGGGTCCTCAAAATCTTGTGGGCCTATAGCTGGGCCGGCCCATTAATGTCGGCGAAATCTCGTGGGCCTTTAGCTGGGCCGGCCCATTATGATCCGCAAGAATCTTGTTGGCCTTTACCTGGGCTGGCCCATTATGGCACACAAAAATCTTGTGGGCCTTTACCTGGGCCAGCCCATTATGGCCCGCAAAATCTTGTGGGCCTTTAGCTGGGCCAGCCCATTATGGTCCACAAAATCTCGTGGGCCTTTAGCTGGGCCGGCCCATATTGTCCGCAAAATCTTGTGGGCCTTCAGTTGGGCCGGCCCATTTAAACTTGATGGGCCGGTCCACGTGTCAACATATCATAGGCGCGTCTCGCCCGTTGGATGAGCGACACCTGTGCCAACGCGGGCCTGACACGTGTCTCCTCCAGCCAATAATGATTTTACACGTGGAAAATCCCCAGTGGTCGGGGCTGTTAACGGGTTATCAGATCCTAAACCCGACCCGATAGCTTAACGGCGTTCCGTTACGGTGGATGCCACATGTTGGTCACCCTTGACGAAAGCACTTCTGTGACGCACAATTTATCGTCATGGAAGTGGACACTTCCGTGATTATAATTTTGGTAATGTCATGGAACACTTCTAGGACAGTACAGGTATGAATATCTTGATTCTGTCATAAATTTGTCATGGATGTACATGCATGACAAAAAAATGCGACCTACTGTGACAAACACGTATCATCACGGAAGTGTATTTTTTTGTAGTGCATATAACTATCCCTCAACATGCAACAAAGAGTCACTCCAAAGTCACTAATAGCGGAGAACAAACGAAGAGATTATGGTAGGGTACGAAACCACCTCAAAGTTATCCTTCCTAATCGATCTACTCAAGAGTCCATAGTAAAATAACACGAAGCTATTCTTTCCGTTCAATCTATCCTAGAGTTCGTACTAGAATAACACCTTAAGACACAAATCAACCAAAACCCTAATATCACCTAGATACTCCAATGTCACCTCAAGTATCCGTGGGTATGATTATACGATATGCATCACACAATCTCAGATTCATCTTTTCAACCAACACAAAGAACTTCAAAGAGTGCCCCAAAGTTTCTATCAGAGAGTTAAGACGAAAACGTGTGCCAACCCCTATGCATAAGTTCACGAGGTCACAGAACTCGCAAGTTGATCACCAAAACATACATAAAGTGGATCACATGATATCCCATTGTCACCACAGATAAGCACATGCAAGACATACATCAAGTGTTCTCAAATCCTGAAAGACTCAATCCGATAAGATAACTTCAAAGGGAAAACTAAATCCATTACAAGACAGTAGAGGGGGAGAAAAATCATAAGATCCAACTATAATAGCAAAGCTCGCGATACATCAAGATCGTACCACCTCAAGAACACGAGAGAGCGAGAGAGAGATCAAACACATAGCTACTGGTACGTACTCTCAGCCCCGAGGGTGAACTACTCCCTCCTCGTCATGGAGAGCGTCGGGATGATGAAGATGGCCACCGGAGAGGGATTCCCCCCTCGGCAGGGTGCCAGAACGGGTCTAGATTGGTTTTCGATGGCTACGGAGGCTTCTAGCGATGGAACTCCCGATCTATTGTGTTCCCCGATGTTTTTAGGGTATATGGACATATACAGGCGAAAAAGTCGGTCAGGTGAGCCACGAGGGGCCCACGAGGGTGGGGGCACGCCAGGGGGATAGGGCGCGCCTCCCTGCCTCATGGCTTCCTCGAAGCTTCCCTGACGTCTACTCCAAATCTCCTGGATTGCTTCCATTCCAAAAATAACTCTCCCGAAGGTTTCATTCCGTTTGGACTCCGTTTGATATTCCTTTTCTTCGAAACACTGAAATAGGCAAGAAAACAACAATTTGGGATGGGCCTCCGGTTAATAGGTTAGTCCCAAAAATAATATAAAAGTGTTCAGTAAAGCCCATAAACAGCCAAAACAAATAATATAATAGCTTGAATACTTCATAAATTATAGATACGTTGGAGACGTATCATCATCCCCAAGCTTAATTATTGCTCGTCCTTGAGTAGTTAAATGATAAAAGGAAAAATTTATGAAGTGTGAATGCTAGCAGGTGCACAAGTTTGATCAATGGTAATTTCAATCACCTTTTCTAGCATCATTATATATCATAACAGTAGCTGATCAACTCATAGGACTTCTCATGATCAAGTAACAAGCTATTCACATGTTAAAGTATAGATCATAAACTTTCTTGAAAACTAACAAACCATATTATTAGTCATCAAACAATTACAATTCATATTATTTTCAGGAAGGGTCTATGTTAGAGCTTTGATTTAGCAAACTTCACATACTCAACTATCATTTAGTCTTTCACAATTGCTAACACTCACGTGATATTTATGGGTGCAAAGTTTTAATCAGACACAGAGAAAGATAGGGTCTTATAGATTCGCCTCCCAACCTTTTACCTCAAGGGTAATGTCAACAATAATAGTTCATGAT
>NC_041382.1:702460410-702491414 GCF_002162155.2 Triticum dicoccoides | reverse complement strand
GATCTTTCCAACACAATGTGCTTGCCAAAGGATAAAATGTAAAAAAGGAAAGGTGAAGATCACCATGACTCCTGCATAAGGTATAAGACAAGAATAAAAGATAGGCCCTTCGCAGAGGGAAGCAGAGGTTGTCATGCGCTTTTATAGTTGGATGCACAAAATCCTAATGCGAAAGAACATCACTTTATATTGCCACTTGTGATAGGGACCTTTATTATGCAGTCCGTCGCTTTTATTGCTTCCACATCACAAGATCGCATAAAGCTTATTTTCTCCACACTAATAGATCATACATATTTAGAGAGCAATTTTTATTGCACGGACCGATGACAACTTGCTTGAAGGATCTTACTCAATCCATAGGTAGGTATGGTGGACTCTCATGGAAATACTGGTTTAAGGGATGTTTGGAAGCATAAGTAGCTAGTATCTCTACTTGGTGCAAAGTATTTGGCTAGCATGAGGGGGAAAGGCAAGCTCAGCATGTTGAATGATCCATGACAATATACTTTATTTCAGATATAAGAAAACATAACCCATTACGCTGTCTTCCTTGTCAAACATCAACCTTTTAACATGTCATATTTTAATGAGTGCTCAAAATTACAAAAGATGTCCAAGATAGTATATTTATATGTGAAATCTCTCTTCCCTCAGTATTCTTTCATGAATTGTTCAAGTGACCAATACAATGTTTGCTAACCTTCAATAAATTTATCACCTATACTTCTTACATGTGAAGTCATTACTCCCCATGGGATAAGCATATGAAACATATATAATTTCAGATTTATTATACTCAATTCATTCAACCATTTACTCATAGGATATATGTGAAGCACGTGAATGAATAACAAACTCTGAAAGATATATGTGAAGATCAATGAGTAGTTAAATAATTATTTAGCTATCTGAAGACTCTCCCATTTAATAATTTCAGATCTTGATAATTTATTCAAACATCAAGAAAAACAAAATAAAATGACATCTAAAAATAGCAAAGACCATGTGAAGAAGCAAAAACTTAGGATCAACCGATACTAACCGATAGTTGTTGAAGAAGAAAGGTGGGATGCCAACCGGGGCATCTCCAAGCTTAGACGCTTGAGACTTCTTGAAATATTATCTTGGGATGCCTTGGGCATCCCCAAGCTTGATCTTTTGTGTCTCCTTAATTCCTCTCACATCACGGTCTCCCTAAATCTCAAAAGCTTCATCCAAACAAAACTCAACAAGTACTTGTGAGATAAGTTAGTATAAACCAACGCAAAAACCTTATCATACTCTTCAGTAGCAAATCACTAAAATTATTAATCAACATTGCATACTAAATGCCTCCGCATATTTAATAGTCCTATACTCAAATAGAATCATTAAACAAGCAAACATATGCAAACAATGCAAGCATAACAGCAATCTGCCTAAACAGGACAGTCTGTGAAGAATGCAGAAAGATCCATACTTCCCTAGCTCCAAAAATTATGAAAATAAATTCCCACTATAGTAAATTTATGAGATCTTATTATGCAAAAGGTTTCAACATTTTATCACATTCTGACTTTTCTCGGGAATTTTTGCAACAGTGGTAAACTTTCTGTTTTCAAACAGCAACATGTAGACTTGTAAAATAGGCATAGTAAAGGCCATCAATGCCACTTTTATTGAAATAAAATATGAAAAACATTGTTCTAAATAACATAAAACAAATTATAACAAAATAAATTGACGCTCCAAGCAAAACACATATCATGTGGTGAATAAAAATATAGCTCCAAGTAAAGTTACCGATGAACAAAGACGAAAGAGGGGATGCCTTCCGGGGCATCCCCAAGCTTAGGATCTAGGTTGTCCTTGAATATTAACTTGGGGTGCCTTGGGAATCCCAAAGCTTAGGCTCTTTGCCAGTCCTTATTCCATAGTCCATCGAATCTTTACACAAAACTTGAAAGCTTCACAACACAAAACTTAACAGAAAACTTGTGAGCTCCGTTAGTAAAAGAAACCAAACCACCACTTCAAGGTACTGTAATGAACTCATTATTTATTTATATTGGTGTTAAACCTACTGTATTCCAACTTTTCTATGGTTCATAAACTCTATTACTAGCCACAGATTCATCAAAATAAGCAAACAACACACGAAAAACAGAATCTGTCAAAAACAGAACAGTATGTAGTAATCTGTAGGTTTCGAATACTTATGGAACCCCAAAAATTCTAAAATAAATTTCTGGGCGTTAGGAATTTATCTATTAATCATCTGCAAAAATAATTAAATAAATATCACTCTCCACTAAAAAATGGCAGCAAATCTCGTGAGCACTAAAGTTTCTGTTTTTTACAGGAAGATCGCAAAGACTTTCCCCATGTCTTCCCAAAGGTTCTACTTGGCACAAACACTAATTAAAAGCATAAAACCACATCTAAACATAGGCTAGATGAATTATTTATTACTAAACAGGAGCAAAAATCAAAGAACAAAATTAAAATTGGGTTGCCTCCCAACAAGCACTATCATTTGACACCCCTAGCTAGGCATGATGATTTCAATGGTGCTCACATAAAGGATAAGAATTGAAACATAAAGAGAGCATCATGAAGAATATGACTAGAACATTTAAGTCTAACCCACTTCCTATGCATAGGGATTTTTTGAGCAAACAACTTGTGGGAACAAGAATCAACTTGCATAGGAAAGCAAAACAAGCATAACTTCAAGATTTTAAGCACATAGAGAGGAAACTTGATATTATTGAAATTCCTACAAGCATATATTCCTCCCTCATAATAATTTTCAGTAGCATCATGAATGAATTCAACAATATAACCATCACATAAAGCATTCTTTTCGTGATCTACAAGTATGCAAAGTTGACACTCTTCCAAAATAGTGGGATTAACATTAACTAAAGTCATAACCTCTCCAAACCCACTTTCATAATTATCACAATAAGATTCAACAACCTACAAAATAGTGGGATCATTACTTCCTAAAGTTAACACTCTTCCAAACCCACTTTAATCAATATAATCATCATAAATAGGAGGCATGCTATCATCAAAATAATTTGCTCATCAAAACTTGGGGACAAAAAATATCATCTTCATCAAACATAGCATCCCCAAGCTTGTGGCTTTGCATATCATTAGCATCATGCATATTCAAAGAATTCATACTAACAACATTGCAATCATGCTCATCATCCAAAGATTAAGTGCCAAACATTTTAATACATTCTTCTTCTAACACTTTGGCACAATTATCGGAATCCTTATTTTCATGGAAGACATTAAAAAGATGAAGCATGCGAGGAAATCTTAATTCCATTTTTTTGTAGTTTTATTTTATAGACAAAACTAGTGATAAAACAAGAAACAAAAAGATTAGATTGCAAGATCTAAAGATATACCTTCAAGCGCTAACCTCCCCGGCAACGGCGCTAGAAAAGAGCTTGATGTCTACTACACAACCTTCTTCTTGACGCTGTTGGGCCTCCAAGTGCAGATGTTTGTAGGACAGTAGCAAATTTCCCTCAAGGGGATGACCTAAGGTTTATCAATCCGTGGGAGGTGAAGGATGAAGATGGTCTCTCTCAAGCAACCGTGCAACCAAATAGCAAGGAGTCTCTTGTGTCCCCAACATAGCCAATACAATGGTAAATTGTAGAGGTGCACTAGCTCGGCAAAGAGATGGTGATACAAGTGCAAGATGGATGGTAGATATAGGTTTTTGTAATATGAAAATATAAAAACAGCAAGGTAACTAATGATAAAAGTGAGCACAAACGGTATTGCAATGTGTTGAAACAAGGCCTAGGGTTCATACTTTCACTAGTGCAAGTCCTCTCAACAATAGTAACATAATTGGATCATATAACTATCCCTCAACATGCAACAAAGAGTCACTCCAAAGTCACTAATAGCAGAGAACAAATGAAGAGATTATGGTAGGGTACGAAACCACCTCAAAGTTATCCTTTATGATCGATCTATTCAAGAGTCTCTAGTAAATAACACAAAGCTATTCTTTCCATTCAATCTAACCTAGAGTTCATACTAGAATAACACCTTAAGACACAAATCAACCAAAACCCTAATGTCACCTAGATACTCCAATGTCACCCCAAGTATCCGTGGGTGTGATTATACGATATGCATCACACAATCTCAGATTAATCTATTCAACCAACACAAAGAACTTCAAAGAGTGCCCTAGAGTTTCTACTGAAGAGTCAAGACGAAAACGTGTGCCAACCCCTATGCATAAGTTCACGAGGTCACGGAACTCGCAAGTTGATCACCAAAACATACATCAAGTGGATCACATGATATCCCATTGTCACCACAGATAAGCACATGCAAGACATACATCAAGTGTTCTCAAATCCTTAAAGACTCAATCTGATAAGATAACTTCAAAGGGAAAACTCAATCCATTACAAGAGAGTAGAGGGGGAGAAACATCATAAGATCCAACTATAATAGCAAAGGTCGCGATACATCAAGATCGTACGACCTCAAGAACACGAGAGAGAGAGAGAGAGAGAGAGATCAACCACATAGCTACTGGTACATACCCTCAGCCCCGAGGGTGAACTACTCCCTCCTCGTCATGGAGAGCACCAGGATGATGAAGATGGCCCCCGGAGAGGGATCCCCCCCCCCGGCAGGGTGCCAGAACGGGTCTAGATTGGTTTTCGGTGGCTACGGAGGCTTCTGGCAGCGGAACTCCCGATCTATTGTGTTCCCTGATGTTTTTAGGTTATATGTACACATATAGGCGAAACAAGTCGGTCAGGGGAGCCACGAGGGGCTCACAAGGGTGGGGGCGCGCCCAGGGAGGTAGGGTGCGCCTCCCTGCCTCGTGGCTCCCTTGAAGCTTCCCTGACGTCTACTCCAAGTCTCTTGGATTGCTTCTGTTCCAAAAATAACTCTCCCGAAGGTTTCATTCTGTTTGGACTCTGTTTGATTTTCCTTTTCTTCGAAACACTGAAATAGGCAAGAAAACAACAATTCGGGCTGGGCCTCCTGTTAATAGGTTAGTCCCAAAAATAATATAGAAGTGTTTAGTAAAGCCCATAAACATCCAAAACAGATAATATAATAGCATGAATACTTCGTAAATTATAGATATGTTGGAGACGTATCAATCACCTTCTAAAACAAGCGCCAGAACCTGAGAGCACTCTTGTCATGACTTATGCATTGTGTGTAGCTAATGTTGGGTGCATCATGAATTACAATGTTTAGTCGCTACTTGGACTTTGGAGGTTCTCTGCATTTATGTTTTGCGGTCTCAGAAAGGGCTAGCGAGATACCACTATTATCATAGTATATCATGGTTGTTTTGACAACGTGTTGCTGTTTGAGATATCTTATTATTACTCGCTAGCTGATTATGTCATTGATATGAGTTAATATAATCTTTAAAAGTTATTGTCGGCATGGTTAGTTATAATGTTACCTGAAAACCTGGGTGTTGTTTAAGCTTACCTATGCAAAAAAGAGCAAAAGAGTTCGTAAAAGTTTTTCTTTTTCACTTTCAGTTTATCAACTGAATTACTTGAGGACAAGCAAAGGTTTAAGCTTGGGGAGTTGATACGTCTCCAACGTATCTACTTGTCCTAACAATTTTCCTCTTGTTTTGGACTCTAATTTGCATGATTTGAGTGAAACTAACCTCGGGCTGACGCTGTTTTTAGCAGAACTACCATGGTATTGTTTTCGTGTAGAAATAAAAGTTCTCGGAATGGAACAAAACTTTGCGAGGATTTCTTGTACAATAAATAAGAATTTCTGGAGCCAAGACCCACCGGGGAGGGGCACCTGGGTGGGAAAAACCCACCAGGGCACGCCCCCTCCTGGCGCACCCAGGTGGGTTGTCCCCACCTGGTGGCCTCGCAGACCCTGAAACCGATGCTATAAAATCCTATTTTTCCAGCAAAAAAATCAGGGAGAAAGAATTATCGCGATCCAAAAGACGGAGCCGCTGTCACCTCCTGTTCTTCATCGGGAGGCCAGATGTGGAGTCCGTTTGGGGCTCCAGAGAGGGGGATCTTAGTTCTTCATCATCACCAACCCTCCTCCATCGCCAATTCCATGATGCTCCCCACCGGGAGTGAGTAATTCCTTCATAGGCTCGCTGGTCGGTGAGGAGTTGGATGAGATTCATCATGTAATTGAGTTAGTTTTGTTAGGGCTTGATCCCTAGTATCCACTATGTTCTAATATTGATGTTGCTATGACTTTGCCATGCTTAATGCTTGTCACTTTGGGCCCGGGTGTCATGATTTCAGATCTGAACCGTTTATGTTATCACCATTACATCCATGTTCTAGATCCGATCTTGCAAGTTATAGTCACCTACTACGTGTTATGATCCGGCAAACCCGGAGTGACAATAGTCAGGACCACTCCCGGTGATGACTGTAGTTTTAGGAGTTCATGTATTCACAGTGTGTTAATGCTCTGCTCTGGTTCTCTATTAAAGGAGGCCCTAATATCCCTTAGTTTCCAATAGGACCCCGCTGCCACGGGAGGGTAGGACAAAAGATGTCATGCAAGTTCTTTCCATAAGCACCTATGACTATTTACGGAATACATGCCTACATTATATTGATGAACTGGAGCTAGTGCCGTATCGCCCTAGGTTATAACTGTCTCATGATGAATATCATCCAACAAGTCACCGATCCAATGCCTATGAATTTATCCTATATTGTTCTTGCTAAGCTACTATTGCTATCATTACCGTTGCACTTGTTACAAAACTACTTCTATCACTGTTACCGTTACTATTGCTGTTGTCACTACTATCAAAACTATCATACTACTTTGCTACTGATCATGTTGCTGCAGATAATTAATCTCCAGGCGTGGTTGAATTGACAACTCAGTTGCTAATACCTTCAAATATTATTTGGCTCCCCTTGTGTCCAATCTATAAATTTGGGTTGAATAATCTACCCTTGAAAATTGTTGCGATCCCCTATACTTGTGGGTTATCAAGACCTTTTTCTGGCACCGTTGCCGGGGAGCATAGCTATATTTCTTGAGTCACTTGGGATTATTATCATATTATCACTATGAAGAATTTGAAGGATGCTAAGACTAAGATTTTTTCCTCTAAGACGAGGGGAGGTAAGGAACTGCCATCCAGTTCTGCTTTAGATTCACCTTCTGCTATAAGTAAACTTGCAACACCACCACATGCTATCAATTCTGATATGTCACAAGTTATTGATAATGCTACTTCTGGTATGAATGATAATTATGATGATGCTAGTACCTTGCTTGATAATGATGATGTACCACTTGGTGAATTTCTAAATAACAAATTGTTAGAGTAATACAATGCTACCTCTTGAGCACTGCGTTGGTTTTCCTTGAAGAGGAAAGGGTGATGCAGCAGAGCAGCGTAAGTATTTCCCTCAAATTTGGAGAACCAAGGTATCAATCCAGTAGGAGACCACGCGCAAGTCACCTCGTACCTACACAAACAAATAAGAACCTCGCAACCAACGCGATAAACGGGTTGCCAATCCCTTCACGGCCACTTGCAAGAGTGAGATCTGATAGAGATAATAGTAATAAGATAAATATTTTTGGTATTTTTATGATATAGATTGAAAGTAAAGATTGCAAAATAAAATAGATTGGAAACTTATATGATGGAGAATAGACCCAGGGGCCATAGGTTTCACTAGTGGCTTCTCTCAAGATAGCATAATTATTACGGTGGGTGAACAAATTACTATCGAGTAATTGATAGAAAAGGGAATGATTATGAGAATATCTAGGTATGATCATGTATATAGGCATCACATCCGTGACAAGTAGACCGACTCCTGCCTGCATCTACTACTATTACTCCACATATCGACCGCTATCCAGCATGCATCTAGAGTATTAAGTTCATAAGAACAGAGTAACGCCTTAAGCAAGATGACATGATATAGAGGGATAACCTCTTGCAATATGATATAAACCCCATCTTTTTATCCTCGATGGCAACAATACAATACGTGTTGTTTCCCTTTCTGTCACTGGGATTGAGCACCACAAGATTGAACCCAAAGCTAAGCACTTATCCCATTGCAAGAAAGACCAATCTAGTAGGCCAAACCAAGCTGATAATTCAAAGAGACTTGCAAATATAAACCAATCATACATAAAAGAATTCAGAGAAAATTCAAATATTGTTCATATATAAACTTGATCATAAACCCACAATTCATGGATCTCGACAAAAACACCGCAAAAGAAGATTACAACGAATAGATCTCCAAGAGAATCGTGGAGAACATTGTATTGAGATCCAAAGAGAGAGAAGAAGCCATCTAGCTACTAGCTATGGACCTGGAGGACTGAAGTAAACTTCTCACACATCATTGGAGGGGCCATGGAGTTGATGTAGAGGCCTCTGTGATCAATGCCCCCTCCGGCGGAGCTTCGAAAAAGGCCCCAAGATGGGATCTCTTGGGTACAGAAGGTTGCAGCGGTGGAATTAGGTTTTCGTGGTGCTCCTGGATGTTTGCGGGGTACGTAGATATATATAGGAGGAAGAAGTAGGTCAGTGGAGCAACGAGGGGCCCACGAGGGTGGAGGGCGCGCCAGGAGGGGTGGGTGTGCCCCCTGCCTCATGGCCACCTCGTTGATTGCTTGACGTCCACTCCAAGTCCTCTGGATCACGTTTGTTCCACAAATCACGTTCCCGAAGGTTTCATTTTGTTTGGACTCCGTTTGATATTCCTTTTCTACGAAACACTGAAATAGGCAAAAAAACAGCAATTTGGGCCAGGCCTCCGGTTAATAGGTTAGTCCCAAAAATAATATAAAAGTGTAAAATAAAGCCCATTAACATCCAAAACAGATAATATAATAGCATGGAACAATAAAAAATTATAGATACATTGGAGTCGTATCATACAACATGATGTTGTTGAATCTGATGATGAGCTTGAAACTGAATCTCCTGAAACACCTGCTAGAACTAGCATTCCTAGATATGAATTGCCTAAGGTACCGGAAGGTTATGTTATGATTGAGGAGACAAAGAGAGATATTCTTGCTTGTAGGGATAGAGATGATCTAGAGATATTATTATGCAAGTATAAAGAAAAAACTCTGAATGCTAGAATGAAGTATGATCCTAAGTTTGCTACTTCACCTATCTTTATTGATGATAAGGATTATGAATTCTCTGTCAACCCAGAGTTAATTGCTTTGGTTGAATCTGATCCTTTCCATGGTTATGAAACTGAAACTGTTGTGGCACATCTTACTAAGTTGAATGACATAGCCACCCTTTTTACTCATGATGAGAAAACTCGCTATTACTTTATTCTCAAATTATTTCCTTTCTCATTAGAGGGTAATGCTAAAGCTTGGTACAATACTCTTGCTCCTGGTTGTTTGCGTAGTCCCCGGGATATGATTTATTACTTCTCTGAAAAATATTTCCCTGCTCATAAGAAACAAGCTGCTTTACGGGAAATATTTAACTTTGTTCAAATTAAAGAAGAGAGTCTCCCACAAGCTTGGGGGAGGCTTTTCCAATTACTTAATGCTTTGCCTCATCATCCTCTTAAGAAAAATGAAATACTTGATATCTTCTATAATGGACTAACTGATGCTTCTAGGGATTTCCTAAATAGTTGTGCTGGTTGTGTTTTTAGGGAATGAATTGTTGGGCAAGCTGAAGAATTGTTGAATAATATATTGAAAAATTATGATGATTGGACTATTCCTGAACCACCGCCTAAACCCACTCCGAAGAAGAGGGGTATATTATATCTCAGTCCTGAAGATATGCAAGAGGCAAAGAAATCTATGAAGGAAAAAGGTATTAAAGTTGAGGATGTTAAAAATTTACCTCCTATTAAAGAAATACAAGGGCTTAATACACCACCACCTCCTAAGGTGGTAGCGGTAAATTCTCTTATGAAGTTCAATGATAATGACAATCCTCACAATATGCATCCTAGTCAATGCCTTCATGAGTTTGAAAACTATATTAGAAAACAAGATCACTTCAATGCAAATGTTATGAAACAATTGAAATACGATTCTGATATGATTGCTCGCTTGAGTGACTTGTTATTTAGAATCTCAAATGATGTTAGAGGTGTTGGAATGCATGCTTCTATGGTACAAACCCAGTTAGAAGAAGTTGCTAAATCTCAAAGAGAGTTGCTTGATGAAATGAATAATAATAATGTACATGACTTTGCTATTAGAGTTGCAACTAGAGGAGGTAAAATGACTCAGGAACCACTTTATCCTGTGGGACACCCAAAAAGAATTGAACATGATTCGCAAAGGAACGACACCACTACACCTAGTTCTTCCAAAAAGAAAAAGAAGAAGAAAATTGATAGGACTTTGTATGCTCCTAGTGAACCTGAAATAGAAAAACCTCCTGACAATGATAATGAAACTTCTATCTCTGATGCTGAAACTCAGTCTGGTAATGAACATTCACCTAGTGATAATGAAAAAGATAATGCTGATGTTCATGAAGACTCTCAACCTAATAATAATAAAGAACCAGAAAATGATGTCGAGATAGAACCACCAGTTGATCTTGATAACCCACAACCTAAGAATAAAGGGTATGATAAAAATGACTTTGTGGGTAGAAAACACGGTAAGGAAAGAGAACCGTGGGTTCAAAAACCAATGCCCTTTCCACCTAAGTCAACTAAAAAGAATGATGATGAAGAATTTGAATGCTTTGCTGAAATGCTGATGCTAGTCTTTTTGCGTACTCGCTTGACTGATATCTTGAAAATGCCTCCTTATGCAAAGTATATGAAAGACATCATCACTAATAAAAGAAAAATACCCGAAGCTGAGATCTCCACTATGCTTGCTAATTACACTTTTAAAGATGGAGTACCTAAAAACATGGAGATCCGGGAATACTAACTATACCTTGCTCCATCAAAAAGAATTATGTGAAAACTGCTTTGTGTGATTTAGGAGCTGGTGTTAGTGTTATGCCTTTCTCTTTATATAAAAGACTTGATTTGAATAAACTCACACCTACTGAAATATCTTTGCAAATGGTTGATAAATCAACTGCCATACCTATCGGTATCTGTGAGGATGTGCCCTTAGTTGTTGCTAATGTTACTATTCTGACTGACTTTGTTATACTTGAGATGCCCGAGGATGACAACATGTCGATTATCCTTGGTAGACCCTTCTTGAATACGGCAGGGGCTGTTATTGATTGCAACAAAAGCAAGGTCACTTTTCATAATAATGGTAATGAGAATACGGTGCACTTTCCGAAGAAACAATTCCAAGTGAATGGTATTAATGTTATTGAAAAATCTCTGACAATCACTATTGGAAGTTTTCAAATACCTCTACCTACTATCAAAGAGAAATGTGAAATGCTTATTGTTGGGGACATTCATATCCCTGTTGAGGTAACTTAGTGATTTATGATAGTTCTTCGGTTCCATGCTAATCGAAAGTGGTTGTTAATAAGACTTGATCAACCTTATTAATGGATCATTTTTTAGCGGTATGAAGTTGATGAATTCAGTAAGCACTATCTTCTATCCCTGCTTTTTGTTTTCTGTTTTTATTAGTTAAATAAAACAAAATGCCATGTTTTGTCTGTTCTTTGATTTTCTCGTGCAATAAAAAATGACCCAAAAAATAAAAGTTCTCAGAATGCCCTGAAAATTTAATACAATTTTTTCTGAATTTTTCTAAATTTTGGGTGCAAATAACATCAGAGGGAGGTGCACCAGGTGGGCACAACCCACCTGGGCGCGCCAGGACCCCAGGCGCGCCCTGGTGGGTTGTGGTCCCCCTCACTTATCTCTTTACACCACATCATCACCTGCCTCCAGAAAAAATCCCCATAGCTCTCTCTCTCTCTCTCTCTCTCTCTCGTGTTCTTGCTCTCAAGCCCGCGGATTTCGATCTCTTTGCTCGAAGCTCCGTTTCTAAAACTATTTCGAGGGATTGTTGCTTGGTATGTGACTCCACCGTTTGTCCAATTAGTTTTTGTTTTAGTGGGGTAGCATAGCGACGGTAGGTATTTCCCTCAGATATGAAACCAAGGTTATCGAACCAATAGGAGAACCAAGCAACCCAACATAAACAACCCCTGCACACAAATAACAAATACTCGCAACCCGACGTGTTAAAGGGTTTGCCAATCCCTTTCGAGTAACGGTGCCAGAAATTGGTGCGTGGATGGGAGAAAGTTGTAATAGATTGAATAAATAGATCGCAAATGAAATAAAGTGCAGCAAAGTATTTTTGTATTTTTGTTTTAGTAGATCTGAAAATAAATGCAAGGAAAAAGTAAATCGCAAAGGCAAATAATATGGGAAATAGACCCGGGGGCCGAAGGTTTCACTAGTGGCTTCTCTCGAGAAAAATAGCAATCGGTGGATGAACAAATTACTGTTGGGCAATTGATAGAACTTCAAATACTCATGATGATTGATACGTCTCCAACGTATCTATAATTTTTTATTGTTCCATGCGATTATATTACCCGTTTTGGATGTTTATGGGCTTTATTATACACTTTTATATTATTCTTGGGTCTAACCTATTAACCGGAGGCCCAGCCCAAAATGATGTTTTATTGCCTATTTCAGTGTTTCGAAGAAAAGGAATATCAAATGGAGTCCAAACGGAATGAAACCTTCGGGAGAGTTATTTTTGGAACGGAAGCAACCCAGGAGACTTGGAGTAGACGTCAGGGAAGCTTCGAGGAAGCCACGAGGCAGGGAGGCGCGCCCTACCCCCTGGGTGTACCCCCCACCCTCGTGGGCCCCTCGTGGCTCCCCTGACCAACTTCTTTCGCCTATATATGTCCATATACCCTAAAAACATCAAGGAGCAGAATAGATCGAGAGTTCCGCCGCTAGAAGCCTCTGTAGCCACCGAAAACCAATCTAGACCCGTTCCGGCACCCTGACGGAGGGGGGAATCCCTCTCCGGTGGGCATCTTCATCATCCCGGCGCTCTCCATGACAAGGAGGGAGTAGTTCTCCCTCGGGGCTGAGGGTATGTACCAGTAGCTATGTGTTTGGTCTCTCTCTCTCTCTCTCTCTCTCTCTCTCTCTCTCTCGTGTTCTTGAGTTGGCACGACCTTAATGTATCGCGAGCTTTGCTATTATAGTTGGATTTTATGATGTTTCTCCCCCTCTACTCTTTTGTAATGGATTGAGTTTTCCCTTTGAAGTTATCTTATCAGATTGAGTCTTTAAGGATTTGAGAACACTTGATGTATGTCTTGCACGTGCTTATCTGTGGTGACAATGGGATATCTTGTGATCCACTTGATGTATGTTTTGGTGATCAACTTGCGAGTTCCGTATCTCCGATGATGCCTGAGTAGTTCTTTTTAGACCTTCGGGTCCGTAGTTAGTAGCTAGATTGCTTCCTCTCCCCCTCTCTCTCTTGATTCTCAATACAATAGTCTCTTGGAGATCCATATGATGTAACTCTTTTGCGGTGTGTTTATTGGGATCCGATGAACTTTGAGTTTATGATCAGATCTATCTCTTTTTATATCCATGAATGTATTTGAGTTTCTTTGGTCTCTTTTATGCATGATCTCGTATAGCCTCATATATCTTCTCCGATATTTGGTTTTTGTTTGGCCAACTTGATCTATTTATCTTGCAATGGGAAGAGGTGCTTTGTAGTGGGTCCAGTCTTGAGGTGCTTGATCCCAGTGACAGAAAGAGAACCGACACTTATGTACTGTTGCTACTAAGGATAAAACGATGGGGTCTATCTCTACATAGATAGATCTTGTCTACATCATGTCATCATTCTTATTGCATTACACCATTTCTCCATGAACTTAATACACTAGATGCATGCTGGATAGCGGTCGATGTGTGGAGTAATAGTAGTAGATGCAGGCAGAAGTCGGTCTACTAATCTTGGATGTGATGCCCATGTAATAATCATTGCCTGGATATCGTTGATGTCTACTACACAACCTACTTCTTGTAAACGTTGTTGGGCCTCCAAGTGCAGAGGTTTGTACGACAGTAGCAAATTTCCCTCAAGTGGATGACCTAAGGTTTATCAAATTCGTGGGAGGCGTAGGATGAAGATGGTCTCTCTAAAACAACCCTGCAACCAAATAACAAAGAGTCTCTTGTGGCCCCAACACACCCAATACAATGGTAAATTGTATAGGTGCACTAGTTCGGCGAAGATATGGTGATACAAGTGCAATATGGATAGTAGATATAGGTTTTTGTAATCCAAAAATATAAAAACAGCAAGGTAACTAATGATAAAAGTGAGCACAAACGGTATTACAATGTGTTGAAACAAGGCCTAGGGTTCATACTTTCACTAGTGCAAGTCCTCTCAACAATAATAACATATATTGGATCATATAACTATCCCTCAACATGCAATAAAGAGTCACTCCAAAGTCACTAATAGCGGAGAACAAACGAAGAGATTATTGTAGTGTACGAACCCACCTCAAAGTTATCCTTTTTGATTGATCTATTCAAGAGTCTGTAGTAAAATAACATGAAGCTATTCTTTTCGTTCAATCTATCATAGAGTTCGTACTAGAATAACACCTTAAGACACAAATCAACCAAAACCCTAATGTCACCTAGATACTCCAATGTCACCTCAAGTATCCATGGGTATGATTATACGATATGCATCACACAATCTCAGATTCATCTATTCAACCAACACAAAGAACTTCACCTAGATACTTCATAACACGTAGTAGGTGACTATAACTTGCAAGATCGGATCTAGAACATGGATACAATGGTGATAACATAAATGGTTCATATCTAAAATCATGGCACCTGGGCCCAAAGTGAGAAGCATTAAGGATGGCAAAGTCCTAGCAACATCAATATTAGAACATAGTGGATACTAGGGATCAAGCCCTAACAAAACTAACTCGATTACATGATGAATATCATCCAACTCCTCACCGAACAACGAGCCTACAAAGGAATTACTCACTCCCGGTGGGGAGCATCATGGAATTGGCGATGGAGAAGGGTTGGTGATGACGAAGAATGAAGATCCCCCTCTCCGGAGCCCCAAACGGACTCCAGATCTGGCCTCCCAATGAAGAACAAGAGGTGATGGCAGCTCCGTTTCGTGGATTGCGATAATTCTTTCTCCCTGATTTTTCAGGAAAAATAGGATTTTATAGCATCGGTTTCAGGGTCTGTGGGGCCACCAGGTGGGGACAACCCACCTAGGCGCGCCAGGAGGGGGGCGCACCCTGGTGGGTTGTGCCAACTCAGGTGCCCCTCTCCTGTGGGTCTTGGCTCCAGAAATTCTTATTTATTGTATAAAAAATCGTCGCAAAGTTTCGTTCCATTCTGAGAACTTTTATTTCTGCACCAAAACAACACCATGGTAGTTCTGCTGAAAACAGCGTCAGTACGGGGTTAGTTTCATTCAAATCATGCAAATTAGAGTCCAAAACAAGAGGAAAAGCATTAGGAAAAGTAGATACATTGGAGATGTATCAGTAACCTTGTTCAATGAATCTCCAAAGATGGGTTGATTTGTGATTCAAATGAGACTTGATACAATAAACCCAATTAGCAAAATCATTCTTCACAAGCTTAGGAGGAGGACCAAGGTTGTTAATATGCGGTGTGGGGACTGGTCGTCCATATACCTGGGAAGGCGCAACCATGGCATGGATGCCCGCCCCATTCTTACCGTGAGCGAAGGAAGTTTGAGTACCTTTAGCCGCTTCCTTACCGGAGTTGGCCACAGAATCCGATGTGATGGGATTAACCACTTGCAACGGGCCGGTAGAAGTTTTCAACACCTCAAGGAGTTTTTTAAACATGGACTTGACTTAGGCCATCATTAACATCTTAAGTGGAGCCATAGCTTCATTTAAGTCATCTCGGGTGACTGAATTCAACTCCGTGGCCTCGGGTACTTCATTAACCCTTTCCCCGTCATCACCCATACTCTTCGGGTGGCAAAACCCTTAATAAAGAGACGATGCTTTGATGCAAATCAAAAGGATCAATATGGTTGACTAGAGGGGGGTGAATAGGCAACTACCTACTTTTAGTTTTTCTTAAAAACTAGGGTTTAGCAACAAATAGGTTGTATAGATATGCAACTAGGTGAGCAACCTATATGATGCTAGCAACAATAAAATACAAGCAAGCAAGGGATACAACACAAATAAATGTTGCACAAAGTAAAGGTAAGAAGTAACCACAAGTGGAGCCAGTGAAGGCGAGGATGTGTTACCGAAGTTCCTTCCCTTTGAGGGGAAGTACGTCTCCGTTGGAGCGGTGTGGAGGCATAATGTTCTCCAAGAAGCCACTAGGGCCACCGTATTCTCCTCACGCCCTTGCACAATACAAGATGTCATGATTCTAGTAGTGGTTCCCTTGAAGGTGGCGACCGAACCTTTACAAACAAGGTTGGGGCAATCTCCACAACCGAATTGGAGGCTCCCAACACCACCACGAAGCTTCACCAGAATGGATTATGGCTCCAAGGTGGCCTCAACCGTCTAGGGTGCTCAAACACTCAAGAGTAACAAGATTCGCAAGGGATTAGTGGGGGGAATCAAATTTCTCTTGGTGGAAATGTAGACCGGGGCCTTCTCAACCAATCCCTCGAATATCAACAGGTTTGATTGGCTAGGGGGGCAAGATCGGGCAAAAATGAGCTTTTGAGGAATAATGGAGTTTTGGAGGAGGAAGAGGTGGTCTTCTTGGGGAAGAAGACCCCCTTTATATAGTGGGGAACCAATCCAAATGTTACACATCCCACAACCCGCAGACGGTACTACTGTCGGTGTCAAAACCGGCGGATCTCGGGTAGGGGGTCCCGAACTATGCGTCTAGGATCGATGGTAACAGGAGACAGGGGACACGATGTTTATCCAGGTTCGGGCCCTCTCTATGGAGGTAATACCCTACGTCCTGCTTGATTGATATTGATGAATATGAGTGTTACAAAGAGTTGATCTACCACGAGATCGTGATGGCTAACCATAGAAGCCTAGCCTATATGACTATGGTAATGAGTATCCCCCTTCCGAACTAACCCCTCCAGTTTATATAGACACCGAGGGGATCTAGGGTTTACATAGAGTCGGTTACATAAGAAGGAATCTTCATAGTCGGTCGCCAAGTTTGCCTTCCACACCAAGGAGAGTCCAATCCGAACACGGGTACAGTCCCTTCATGTCTTCACAACCCATAAGTCCGGCCCAATAGATAACAGGCCGGACGCCTACCCCTTAGTCCAGGACTCCCTCAATAGCCCCCGAACCATTCTTCAACAGCGAGGTGTTCGGCACACAAATTGTCTTCGGCATTGCAAGGCTGGTTCCTCCTTTAATGATCTCCAAGTGATGTATTCAGACATTGGTTCCATGTCGCTCCCCTTAGCTTCTGCGCGTTAAATAACTTTGCCTCCCACATGTCAAGCAAAGGCGGAAGGTCAGGGTATTTTTGCAGATAACACCCGCCCATGCAAGGAAGAGCGCCTACTAAAGAGATCGGATCCTAGATCCATTCGGCACCACATAGAGGAAATCCCCGGAAACTGCTTGGGAGAAACCATTCCAGCATGGATAGAGCCCCCAGCTCCTCCACCCGTTCCGGCCCAGAGAAAGGCCACTGGGAGAGGTGTTCATTGTCCCACAGTCAATTGACGGAGCTGCAGACGCAGGGATTTCTTCCGCCCGCAGATCTAGTTCTTGTTCGAGCGGGGCTAGATTCCTTCAATGGTGAGATTCAGGCAGAGGACTTCCCCAATCCATCCGGGGGAGAGCGAGTATGTTTCGTTCCCTACCTGCTAAGGGGCGTTGGATTTTCCATTCATCCGTTCCTCCGAGGGCTTCTGGAATACTATGGCCTCCAGTTGCACAACTTCACCCCTGCCTCCGTTCTACACATTGCGGGTTACGTTGCCTTATGTGAATTATTCCTGGGTATCAAGGCTCACTTCGAGCTGTGGAGGAAGTTGTTCTGTCTTGTCCCGCGTAATTACGAGGGGTCAATATTTGAAGTAGGTGGAGCCGAAGTATGGCGTATCGCTGATACCGGATATCTGTCTGGCACACCAAGGAAGGCATCCAAAGAATGGCCTTCCGAATGGTTCTATATTGAGGACGTCGCGCTTCCCGACCCAGTTCTAAAGGGTCTTCCTGAATTTGCAATCGTTTTGCTGAAGAAACGCCACAGTTGGCGTCCTCGAAGTCTTGAAAAGGATGACAGCGCAGAAGTTTGCCAGCTTATGAGCAAGATAAAGACGCTCGCTCAGTCCAGACTTACAATAATCGAGGTATTGGCGATCTCCACGGTGCGTGGGGCTCAGTCTCTACAATATAGAGGGTTGCCCATGTGGCACTATAATGGAGAGGATGACGCCTCCCGTTATGGCCGGAAGGGTCCGGATACCCCCGCTGCTCTGGCCAAAATATTGGCCGAGCCTTTTAAAGGGGAGGAAGAGGAGTTTCTTCATATTAAGCACAGAGATGGATATTCTATGTATAATCCTCCCAGTTGGGTAATCTTCGACCCCTCGATTCCACTCATTCCCCTTCCGGATTACTTTTTATAAATTTCAAGTCTGTTTGTTATGACAGCTCTAGCAGAAGGTCACCGAAGGACTTCATAGTCCTGCCCAACAGCCGGAGATCCACAACCGGGAACTAGATCCTGGGTTTGAAGAGTATCCGAATATATTTGTGGTGCTCGCGGGGGGAGTGTTCTACCAGACAAGCTATGACGGCACAGAAGTGGCCATCACCGCCGACTACCCTAGCCTTCTTCCTGCTTCACATGTAAATAATTAAGAAACACCTTCTCTAAAAGAGTGCTCTTATTCTGCCTCAACCACCGCACTGTATCGTGTTTCACAGGGGAGACGTTCGGCGATTTCGAAGAGATCGGCTCCCGCGCCGGACAAGCCTCCCAAGATGAAAGCACACGAAGACACGGCCGTGCCTTCATCAAAGAGGTATGAATTCGCCAACCTGCATCTGAGTAGTCACGTCTAACTGTGACCTTCCTGTTTTGCATGTGTCAGGAGGAAGGCGCGCCGGACTATATCCGGAGGTCCGAGCGGTCGTACTTCCCACAACCAGGATTCAAATCCTGCCGTGAAGACGGGGGCTGATGCAGGGGCGACATCGGACTGTCCTCCAGCCGAGGACTCAAACGATGTATCCGTCACCAACTCGGAAGTGGAGAGTGCTATGAATCATCGGCGCCGCTGGGCCATTTTACAAGACCCTGACTATTCAGAAGAGTCATTTGACGTCTTCAACTCAGCCGATGCATACATCCAAGCTGCTTGAGATGGGATTAACAGGGCTACAAAGCAACATTTGAAAGATGTGCAGGTAAATTTGCTTTATCTGACTATGATAACCATATGCCAGTAGCCCCCGAGACTTAAAGTGGTTGAAACAACTAATTTAAGGATCAATGTATGACCAGGTGCTCACGAAGAAGAATACCCGGCTAGCTCAGGAACTAGAAGAGTGTCAGCGGCAGCTGCTTGCTGCCAATGCCGAACTAGAGAAATACAAGGCATCTCCCGGTAATAGTTTCCTCTATCAAAAACTCATAATGATACACCAATAGTGTGAATCTGGGTTCTAATCTTGATGTTGGGTCGTTAGACCAAGTACGAGAGCAGCTGGACGCCGCTCGAAGCGAAGAACACGGAGCCAAAAAGCTACTAGCAGCGGGCGAGCGTGTATTGACAAAAGTCATTGAAGAGAAAAAGAAACTCCAGGATTCGAACACCAAACTGGGCGGAGAACTGAAAGATGTGCGAGCGCAGCTAGCCGACTCTGTGAAGGAGAACAAGAAGCTGTGAGGCAGCATATTCAGTACATGGCTGCTTTTATCTTATAGCAGTTTGGAGGTAACGGTAGCTAATATAGCTGTAATTGCAGGTGTTTTGATGAACCGCACCGAAGAGGAGGTGTCCGGATCATCAAGTGATCGTTTGCAAGGGTTGTCGCAGTTGCACAAGCAAGCTCGGCGGCCTATGCGGAGTGTAGCCAAGGCTTTGTGGCCATCCAACTCCCCTCCAGGAAGCATGGAGAAGCTGGTGTAGCTGTTCAAGGGAGCGCAGGGGCGTATCCGGCTATGGAAGATATCCGTCTGCTGAGAGGGTGCGCGAGAGGCCTGGGCCATGGCGAAGACGCGCTATACCAAGATGGATCCGAATCACATGGCTCGTGTCGGGCCGGTAGGGCCAAATAGGGAAGAAATTCCTATTAGTATAGTGTATGACCAAGTAGAGGTGGCCGCCAAATATTCTCAACAGGATTGTAAGTTAGACTGCCTGTTGGAAGGTGTAGAGGAAGTGGTGTTCGAGTCCAAGTGACTGTGTACTTTCCTCATCTAGCTGAATTGTATATCATTTTTCATGGCGGACCTTTTCGCTTCAACCTCTGGATCCGAAGGTGCGGAGTGTTTCCGAAGACCGTTGCGGCCGAATAGGCCGGGGTATGCCTGGAAAACTAGGCGTAGGGGTCATAGTTGCTTGAATAGACAAGTTGTATCCGGCTAGCTATGTTATACTGCATTGATATCGTAAGAAACATCTTCCAGAGAGAATAGTTCCATTAAGGGTTCCTTTCTCTGGGTGTGCATGCATTTAATGTACATGTCCGAATTGTGATGCGAGCACCATCGTTTGTATAACTTCTGGGGGTGCACAATGGAGTGAGTTTAGAAAACATCTTTAATTCACCGACCGAATATTCCCTTAAGAACGCTAGCTTTCGGCTTCACCCAGTCTGAGGTACACATCCGGATGACCCGGCGGTAGCAATCGTAGAGGTGCTCCCTTTATGCCCTAGCCGAACTAACAGGAACATAGGGCATAAGCACAGGAGCCAGGAAACCCAGCTTGGCCAAAACTTAAGTCATATCGATGCATATAGTGGCGAAGAAAAGGTACATATGGAAAAACTCATATGTGAGGAGCTTAATGCTCAAGGAATGACAAGAACTTCTGTCCAAGAAGCCCCCAGGTACAAGTGACATACATACTTAGAGATGTATGTGTTGACGGTGTGCGGTCTAGCCGTACCAAAGCTTTGAAGCAAGAAAGAAGAAAATAATTGAAAAAGAGAGAGAGAGAGAAAATGGAAACTACAGGGGAGGAGGGGACGAACACGAGGTTTGGCGCTAGGCATAGAATCTTCTGAGTCTGGCCGCGTTCTAGGGGTTCGGCTCGAGATGATTGTCTGATGCATCGTGAAGACGGTACGCTCCTCCGGTGAGAACTTCGTCAATTATGAAGGGACCCTCCCATTTGGGCTTGAGTTTGTCCTTTTTCTTCTCTGGCGGGCGTACAACGAGTTCGCCAATGTTGTAAGTCTTGGCACGTACTTCTCTACTTTGATATCTTCGAGCCTGCTGTAGGTAAAATGCTGAACGGGCTTTTGCGACATCGCGTTCCTCCTCCAGTGCATCTAGGCCATCCTATCGATCAAGCTCGGCTTCTCTCTCTTCGTACATACGTACTCAAGGTGAGTCGTGAATAATATCATAGGGCAATACGGCCTCTGCGCCATACACCATGAAGAAAGGTGTGTATCCGGTAGTGCGGTTGGGTGTGGTCCGTAACCCCCAGAGTACGGAGTCGAGCTCCTCAACCCAGTGCTTGTCTGATTCTTTCAAGGACTGCACTAGTCTGGGCTTGATGCCGCTCATAATAAGACCGTTGGCTCGTTCGACTTGACCGTTGGTTTGTGGGCGGTAGACGGAGGCGTAATCAAGTTTAATACACAGATTAGTACACCATGTTTTTACTTCGTCGGCTGTGAAATTGGAGTAATTATTAGTGATGATGCTGTGTGGGACACCATAACGGTGCGCAACACCGGATATGAAGTCTATCACCAGGCCGGACTCAGCCGTTTTAATCGGCTTAGCCTCTATCCACTTAGTGAATTTGTCCACCATAACCAGCAGATATTTTTTCTTATGGCTTCCCCCTTTAAGGGGTCCACCCATATCGAGTCCCCAAACCGCAAAAGGCCAAGTTATGGGGATGGTTTATAAGGCGGTGGCGGGCATATGGCTTTGGTTGGCAAAGAGTTGACATCCGATGAAACGTTGGACAAGGTCATGTGCATATGCTCGGGCCGTCGGCCAATAAAACCATGTACAGAAGGCCTTTCTAACAAGGGCCCGAGCTGCGGTGTGGTGGTCGCCGAGCCCGACATGAATTTTAGCCAAGAGCTGCCGCCCCTCTTCCTCGGATATACATCGTTGAAGGACTCCGATGGCGCTTTTCTTGTAGAACTCTCCATCATGAACCTTCTAGTCCTTTGAACGCCAGACAATGCAGTGGGCCTCATTCTGGTCCTTGGGAAGTTCTTTCCTGTTGAGGTAGGCCAGGAAGGGTTCGGTCCATGGGGCAATGACTACCATGACGAGATGCGCCGATGGTGTTATTTTGATGGCTGAGCCATCGACGACGTCGGTGTTTCTGGGATCTTGGATTATGTTTGGTTCTGGACTAGTATTGTCGTTTTCCCCCTGCCACACAACGGATGGCTTGAATAGCCTTTCCAGGAAAATGTTAGGTGGGACGGGGTCGCGCTTAGCGCCGATACGAGCAAGAACATCCGCCGCCTGATTATTTCTCAGGCCACATGATGGAACTCGAGCCCCTCGAACCGGGCCGACATTTTTATGATTGTGTTACGATACGCTAACATCTTCAGATATTTAGCGTCGAAATCTCTGTTTATTTGAGATATTGCCAGGTTGGAATCCCCGCGTACTTCTAGGCGTTGTATGCCCATGGAGACAACTATCCGGAGACCATGTAATAAGGCCTCATATTCGGCTGCATTATTGGAGTCTGTGTATAGTATTTGGAGAACGTATTGGATAATATCTGCAGTAGGGGACGTTAAAACGGCAGCCGTTCCTAACCCTGCCAGCATTTTGGAGCCGTCGAAGTACATGACCCAATTGGAGTATGTGTCGTGCTCTTTAGGGAGTTCGTCCTCTGTCCATTCGGCGATGAAGTCGGCCAGCACTTGGGATTTGATAGCTCGACGCGGTTTATATGTAATGTCAAATGGGAGGAGTTCAATGGCCCATTTGGCAATCCGGCATGTAGCGTCGCGATTGTTTATAATGTCATTGAGTGGTACTTCAGAGGCCACCGTGATTGAACACTCCTGGAAGTAGTGACGGAGCTTTCGGGATGTGATGAAGACCGCATATGCTATTTTTTGATAATGAGGGTACCGGGATTTGCATGGTGTAAGGATAGTAGATACGTAGTATACTGGCTTCTGAAGCAGGAATTTATGTCCGTCCTGTTCTCGTTCGACGACGAGTACGGTGCTCACCACCTGGTGTGTTGCCGATATGTATAGTAACATCGGTTCGCCGGCATTTGGTGTGGCCAGAATTGGATTGCCCGCAAGAAGGGTTTTTATTTCCTCTAGTCCGGCTGTTGCCGCGTCCGTCCACTCGAAGTGGTCGGTTCGTCGTAGAAGGCGATAGAGTGGCAGTGCCTTTTCTCCCAATCTGGAGATAAAGCGGCTGAGAGTTGCTACGCAACCCGCGAGCTTTTGGACTTGTTTAAGGTCTGTTGGCTTAGCCAATTGTGACAAAGCTTGGATTTTGGCCGTGTTTGCTTTGATTCCTCTATTGGAAATGATGAAGCCCAGCAGTTTTCCGGCCGGGACACCGAAGACACACTTTTCTGGGTTGAGCTTAATGTCATACGCCCAGAGGTTGTCAAATGTAAGGCGTAAGTCGTCTATTAGTGTTTCGACGTGCCTGGTTTGGATGACAACATCATCAACATAAGCTTCTACTTTTTTGCCGATCTGTTTCTCCAGGCATGTTTGAATCATGCGTTGGAATGTGGCGCCAGCGTTATTGAGCCCAAAGGGCATGGTGTTGAAGCAAAATGGCCCATAGGGGGTGATAAATGTTGTTGTAGCTTGATCGGACTCCTTCATTTTGATTTGATGGGATCTGGAATATGCATCGAGGAAACATAGTGAGTCGTGTACTGCGGTGGCGTCGATGATTTGATCAATGCGGGGGAGGGGGAAGGGATCCTTAGGGCAAGCCTAGTTGAGGTCTTTAAAATCGATGCACATGCGCCAGGATTTGTCCTTCTTTGGTACCATCACCAGGTTTGCCAGCCAATCTGGGTGTTTGATTTCTCTAATGAATCCGGCCTCGATGAGTTTGGCCAGCTCCTCCCCCATGGCTTGTCGCTTGGGTTCGGAAAGCGCCCCGGTGATTGCTTGACCGGCTTGAACCCCTTTAATATATTGAGGCTATGTTCGGCCAGCTTCCGTGGGATCCCTGGCATATCTGAAGGGTGCCAGGTGAATATGTCCCAGTTTTCGTGCAGGAATTCTCGTAGTGCGATGTTGACTGTTGGGTTCAGTTGAGCTCCGATAGATGCTGTCTTCTTGGGGTCCGTTGGGTGGACCTGGAATTTGACTATTTCTTCTGCTGGTTTAAAGGATGTGGATTTAGGGCGTTTGTCGTGGATCACGTCGTCCCTGTCCACCATGGAGTGTAGTGCGGTTAATTCATCGGCCGCGAGGGCTTCGGAAAGCTCCTCCAGGGCCAGGGATGCAGTTTTGTTTTCAGCGCGGAGTGCTATGTCCGGATCACTGACAAGAGTGATTATACCGTTTGGTCTAGGCATTTTGAGCTTCACATACCCGTAATGGGGTATGGCCTGAAAGCGTGTAAAAGCATCCTGCTCCAATAGGGCATGATATCCACTCCTGAAACGGGCCACTTGGAAAGTTATTTCTTCGGACCGATAGTTCTCCGGTGTGCCGAATACTACGTCAAGTGTGATTTTGCCCGCGCACCGCGCCTCCCGACTTGGAATAATTCCTCGGAAGGTTGTGTTACTTTGCATGATGCAGCTCATGTCTATTTCCATTTAATGGAGTGTGTCCTCATAAATGAGATTTAGTCCGCTGCCGCCGTCCATGAGGACCTTGGTAAGTCAAAACCCGTCCACGATGGGACTGAGGACTAACGCGGCTAGCACCCGTACTATTCTGTACTTTGGTTCGTCACTGGTGTTGAATGTTATAGCCGTGTCGTTCCAGGGGTTTATCACAACGATTTGGCAGACTTCGGCGAGATCGCGAAGCGCCCTTTTGTGCTTGTTGTTTGAAGCGAATGTCTCAAAGACCGTCAATACTCTTGAGTTATCGTCCCCTGGGGGATACCATTTTGGTTCGTCCTTGATAAGGATGTTCTCGCCGCTCTTGGCTACCTGTTGTAGTATCCAACATGCTCTAAGGCTGTGGGTTGCCACGGTATCTGGCGTTGTATGTATTTTGCATGGGCCGTCGAGCCATCCCACTAGAACGGTGTCGTGCCGCATAGCGGTTTTGTGTTTCTTGACTGTTGGACTGGGGGTGCCGCGAGGGTGTGCCCTTTTCGCCTGTATGGAGAGTTGAGTTGGGACTGACGGTTCCCAGCGAGCTCCCTGAGTTTTCTAGGTGCTCTCCATCATGCTGTACTTTTGTACGATGGTTGCTAAGTCAGCGAATTTCAGTATGCGGCGGCGATTGATGGCTTTGAGGATTCATTCGTCTGCGCAATTGCTGCAGAACGCTGATATTGCGTCCTCGTCACTGCAATCTTTTATCTTATCCTTGACAAGGAGGAATCTAGCCCAGAAGTGGTGGACCGTTTCCTGAGACTGTTGTTTTATGCTCATGAGAGTGTCTATATCCGGGTGGGTGGGTGGAATTAAATCTAAACCCCGGCTTGACCGATTATCCGGAGTCTTACGACCTTCCGGGCTTAACAGTCCGGGTTCCGGAATATCTTCTAATTGTTTAGGACCGCCGTCCGATGCTATGTTCGGAGGGTTGGTCACATCCTTTTGCGGGTGGGTATCCGGCTCTTCCTGGTTGGCGGTCCGATCATAGTCCATCTTCGGTATAGACGAGGACTCGCCATCCTGCTCCACGACTACTGCAATCTGGTGGGTGACCGGTAGGGTCTCGATTTCTCCTTGATTGGTTTTAGGCCCGATCCGATCGTAGTCTATGGCTATTCCCAAAGCAGCGATGCGATCTAGGAATTCGTTCAAAGATGAAAACTCTATCGGATCCATCTGCTTGGAGTGCTCGGAGTTGATGCGAAGGGGGTTTTCGGTGGCCCGAGAGGTCATCATCGGCTCAACAGCCGAGCGGGTGATCACAGTGAAGCCGCCTAATCGGAGGGTTTGGCCCGGGGCCAGAGCTCCCCCGGAAGTGATGTTGTCTTTAAGGACGAGGCGAGCCATCGAGCCTTTCGTCGACGGCACAGTAGAACTCTCAATGAAAGAACCAATCTCGGTGTCAAAACCGGCAGATCTCGGGTAGGGGGTCCCGAACTGTGCGTCTAGGATCGATGGTAATAGGAGACAGGGGACACGATGTTTACCCAGGTTCAGGCCCTCTCTATGGAGATAATACCCTACGTCCTGCTTGATTGATATTGATGAATATGAGTGTTACAAGAGTTGATCTACCACGAGATCGTGATGGCTAAACCCTAGAAGCCTAGCCTATATGACTATGATAATGAGTATCCCCCTTCCAGACTAACCCCTCCGGTTTATATAGACACCGAGGGGATCTAGGGTTTACATAGAGTGGGTTGCATAAGAAGGAACCTTCATAGTCGGTTGCCAAGCTTGCCTTCCACACCAAGGAGAGTCCAATCCGGACACAGGTACAGTCTTCGGCCTTCATGTCTTCAGAGCCCGTCAGTCCGGCCCAATAAATAACATGCCGGACGCTCGAGGACCCCTTAGTCCAGGACTCCCTCAACTACCGCTCTAGGAGCGGTACTACTGCCCAAGTGGTAGTGCCAGGGAGTACATGTAATGGCACAAGGCCACGGGCCAGTAGTGCCGCCGGAGCGATACTACCACTCGCCCCAGCGATACTACCGCTAGGATTACTCTACTATGGTACCGGGGTGGTAGCGCATTGTGATAGTCTTGCTACAACGATACTACCGTCCATCCTGGGTGGTACTGCCATTTACAGATTGTACTACCATTCCCTACTACCGTTGCAGAAACAGGGGAAGACTGGAGAGCAGAGCCACGAGCGGTAGTGGCAGCGAAAATAGGCACAATACTACCGCTTACAAGCTGTACTACTGCTCCTACTACCACTCCTACTGTCGCTTGTCCAACTAGGCTAAAAAGGTATAAGTGGTAGTATGCTAGTGGGACTACCTCTGAACCCTACATGGAAAACTGAGACCCGAGCAGGGGGCGGTAGTATGCGTGGTACGTACTAGAAGTGGTACTGCTGCCTATAAGTGGTACTACCGCTTCCAAGAGCGGTACTACCGCTGGCAGCTCACCAACCCACTTTCTGATCCACAGAAGGACAAACTCCATCGAAGCGGAAGGGCACTGAGGGTGCAAATGAAAATGTGTACGTGATAATTCCACCCAACCTTTCCGAAGCGGACCCCCTCTTGATAGTATGGTTTTTCCTGTGACTCAAGTCCACCAAAAAGAAATGCAAGAAACAAAAACCGTCTACACTCTAAAGCTTCGAGGGGCTCGAATTGTCTTATGCCATATGGTAGATCATATGAAATGCTCAACGCACACGATTAGTCCACAAATGCATTGTCATCAATCACCAAAACCACTAAGGGAGAAATATGCACTAACAATAGTTTTTTATGAGTAACCATGCATGTCATTGTTGCATATAGGCACTACATTCTTATGTCCATAGGCTGGTATCCAACTGGATATACTTCTAATACTCCACTTCAAGAAAAAAATCTATCATCCAACTCAAAGTATACTCTTTATCTCCAGTTCATCACCAAGACAACTAAGAAATTGTAATTTTATCCTTAGCGTCAATAGCACAATACAAACTTTTTTCTCTTTTCCTCCCTAAGTAGATTACTTGCAAGGTTAAACTCATCTAACATATACAACTCCTTTATATATCATTCATCTAAACATGGCCAGTGCAAGAATAATAGACTAGAGACAGTATATTTATGTAAATCATGCAGTAGAGAAGTCAAAGAACCCAAATAGAAATCCATGTATACTCCGACAATGGAGTGACAATCCATCAATACCGCAACAAACACAACAAGTATTACATCAAATGGATCACAATCGTGTAGGTCAACTCATGTGATCTTTGTATTGAGGGACAAGGGAGAAGAGATGCAACATATATACTATTAGGGACCCATAGTACAAGAAGTACTACACACACATGATCACTGGAGTAGCAAGGTTGATGAAGATAGTTCCGACAGCAATTTCCCCTTAGATGGTGTACCAAAAAAGGACTATGGATTGGGTCATCTTAGAACGTGTCCAGGAGGCATTGTAAAAATTCCCGATAATTAGGTATATGGTTTTGTGTTATAAATAGATTCAGGGGACCGTGATGTGGAAGAGGCGAGAGCACCAAGGGGCGCATGCGGCCAGGGGACTGACTGCATGGGGCCCATAGGCCTCTGCTTGTCAACTCCCTGACATATCTTAGTGAACTATTTGTGAAAGTAATAATCCTACAAAGTCCAAAAACAAGTAGAAAACAACAATTGACACTAGGCACTAGATTAATAGGATATTCCAACAAAATTTGTATGAAAACATGCCAAAGCTATACATAAATGATATAAAAATAGCACGAACATGAAAAAAATATAGATATGTTTGAGACGTATAAAGGACCCACAAAGGAGGCAACCAACTTATTTCACCATGTCTTAAGACCATGAATGCTTAGCCTCACTCAATGTAGATCATTACAAAGTACGCGATCACCATCATCATACCACTACTAGGGAAAACCTTATAGACAGAATATTACCAGCATCATAGTTTTTTAAAAAAGGTGCTACTGCTACTTAGCAGTAGCGCGCTATAGCAGACCGCGCTACTGCTATCCACATAGCAGTAGCGCGTCAAGAGGAAACAACGCTACTACTACAACTGCCACGACCTTGCTGCCAGACTAGGTATAGCAGTAGTGCATGTTTCCTAAACGAGCTACTGCAATGCCATTTAGCAGTAGCGCTTTATCCCAACACGCGCTACTGCTAAAGACATCCTATCTTCTCCAACCGGTCGCCCCTCACTCTCCCCTCTCCACTCCACTCTCACTCTCCCCGCACTGATACGTCTCCAATGTATCTATAATTTATGAAGTACTCATGCCAATATATTATCATTCTTGGATATTTTACAATCATTTTATAGAAACTTTATATCATTTTTTGGGACTAACCTATTGACCCAGTGCCAAGTGCCAGTTGCTATTTTTTGCTTGTCTTTTACATCGTAGAAAATCAATATTAAACTGGTCCAAACACCGCGAAACTTTACGGAGATTTTTTTTGGACCAGAAGGAACCCATTGGGCCAGAGCTGCACCTGGGGGGCTGCCCCGAGGGGGGCACAACCCACCAGGCCGCGCTAGGGCCCCCTGGCGCGCCCAGGTGGGTTGTGCCCACCTCGGTGGCCTCTCGCACCCCCTCTTTGCACTATAAATTCTCAAATATTCGGAAACCCTTCGGGGTTAACCTAGATCAGAAGTTCCACCGCCGCAGGGCTCCTTAGCCACCGAAAACCAATCTAGACCCGTTCCAGCACCCTGCTGGAGGGGGGGAATCATCTCATGTGGCCATCTTCATCATCTCGACGGCCACCACGATGAGGAGGGAGTAGTCCACCCTCGGGGCTGAGGATTTGTACCAGTAGCTATGTGTTTAATCTCTCTCTCTCTCTCTCGTGATCTATATCATGGGAGTTGTTAATATAGTCGGATCATATGATGTTTCTCCCCTTTATACTCTCATTGTGATGAATTGAATCTTTACCCTTTGAAGTTTTGTCTTATCGGATTGAATATTCAGTGATGAGAACACATGATATATGTCTTGCGGTATGAATACTTGAGGTGACAATTGGGGTATCTTGATATATGTTATGGCATTCAACTCGCGGATTCCCGCGGTGATATTGGGGTAATCTATGCATAGGGGTTGATGCACGTTTTTCTCCGACGGAAACTTCAGGGTCTCTTTATAGTTGTTTGTGTGGATTGGTATTATGAATATGAATATGCTTTGGTGTTACTCTAGTACGAACTCTAGGATAGATCGAAGGGAAACAATAGCTTTGTGTTATTTTAGTACGAACTCTTGAATAGATCGATCGGAAAGAATAGCTTTGAGGTGGCTTCGCACCCTACAAACAATTCCTACCTTTTGTTCTCCGCTAATAGGAACTCGGGAGTGATTTGCTTTGTTGTACTTTGAGGGATAATCATATGACCCAACTACGTTAGCATTGTTGAGAGATTGCACTAGCAAAAGTACGGACCCTAGGCCTTGTTTTTAAGCATTGCAACACCCTTTTTGTGCCCGTTTACTATTTGCTACCTTGCTGTTTTTATTTATTCAGATTATAAAAATATATTTCTACCATCCATATTACACTCTTATCACCATCCCTTCGCCGAACTAGTGCACCTATACAATTTGCCATTATATTGGGTGTGTTGGGGACACAAGAGATTTCTTGTATTTGGTTGCAGGTTCGTTTCAGAGAGACCATCTTCATCCTACACCTCTCATGGATTGATAAACCTTAGGTCATCCACTTGAGGGAAAATTGCTACTGTCCTACAAAACTTTGCGCTTGGAGGCCCAACACGTGTTTACAAGAATAAAGTTGCGTAGTAGACATCACGCACCCTCTGTCGTCTACCGCCGCCGCTGTTCCCCGACCACCGTCGTCGCCCGCCGCCACTACGCTCCTCCTCCTCCTCCTCCACTGTAGTAGTCCCTCCATCCCTCCTCCCTCCTCCTCCTCCCTCCTCCCTACCGTGCCCATCCCTCCTCCTACGGCCAAGCCCTCCGTCGGCAGCCCTCCTCCCACCACCCTCCTCCCCCTCCTCCTCTGTCCTCCGTCCTCCCACCCCCT
>NC_041382.1:702452645-702460103 GCF_002162155.2 Triticum dicoccoides | reverse complement strand
CTCCTCCCACCCCCTCCTCCCTCCATCTCTCCTAAACCCTAAACTATTTTTTACTGTTCTTGTATAATGTAGTTTTTTTACTGTTTTTTAGTAAGTGTTTAATAGAAATAATTTATTTACCAAGTGGTTAATAGAACTAGTTTAATTATAGTAAGTGCTTACTTGAACTAGTTGAATTAATAGAACTAGTTTATTTTTAGTAAGAAAATTTAGGTATATGAGATTTGATGATCTAATTAAAAATTTACTATAGAACTAGTTTATTTTTAGTAAGAAAATTAATAGAAATAGTTTATTTTTAGTAAGTGCTTAGTTGAACTAGTTGAATTAATAGAACTAGTTGAATTTATGACATTATCACATTGTCATCAAAGAATGCTATATGAGATTTGATGATCTAATTAAAATTTTACTCGATGGAATATGCAAGCTTTGTAGATTCGTGTCTCCTTGGAGTGATTGTCATCCGAGCTACCTCTACTTCCTCTACACCCGAGTCGGTGAGCTAAAAGTCCACCTCCCCCTTCTCCACTGCTCGCTGTTGAATAGAGTAGAACTAGGGTATTTAGTTATGCTTCTTAACCAAATGAAATATTTGGGTTATAAGATATATTGAAATGTTTTTGTCAATATTGAACCATTGAAATTCAATGAGCACCAGTTTATGCTCATTCGCGAAGTGTTGATTCATTTCCGAGTGGCCTATTTTTTGCCGGAGTGTTGATTCATTTCCGAGTGGCCTATTTTTTGCCGGAGTGTTGATTCATTTCCATTCCGGCAAATTTCAGGCACTCGATATGTCCTATTTTAGCAAAGGTCATGCCGGATTTTTCCGTGAATTTAAGCATGACTTGTGCTAGAATATGTAGGAAATATTGAGTGCCCCGGATTTGCTAGAAAGAGAATTAAACGACATTTTGAGTTGACTTTAATTAAGTCTGTCGAGGCTCCATACATGACAGTCAAAAAATCAGTGAGGGAGAGTCTCCACCATATATGAGAGAAGAAGAATGCCGACTGTTGTCGTGGGGTCGCTTCTCCTTCTTTTCTACGTGCTAGACCTTTGTTATGCACTAGGGGAAGAAGGAGTAGTGACCATCATCGACGGTCGAAAAATCAGTGAGGGAGTGTCCACCATATATGAGAGAACAAGAATGCCAACTGTTGTCGTGGGGGTCGCTTCTCCTTCTTTTCCTTGTGCTAGATATTTGTAATGCACTAGGGAAAGGAGGAGCAGCGACCATCACCGACGGTCGCAATATCAGAGAGGGAGTGCCCAACATATACGTGAGATAAGAGTTTAGGAAGGAATACTCGACAGACCTAAAGTCAACCCGTTGCATATTTAGTAATAGTGATCTGTGTGTTGAGTTTCTTGGTAATTGCCTTTGGTCGATTTTCAATTAATGTTTCAACTATGAACATAGGAAATGTCTGATGATGAAAGGGAATTCGTTATGTGCGAATACTGCGAAGATGAGCGCGGCTGTGCGACAAGCCTCACCTACTTGGTGGTAGGCACTTCAGCATCATGTTGGATGAGACTTTCGAAGTGGATACCGTAAGTCACACCGACAAGTCTTTTTCGTAATTAAGCATGACTTCTGCTTCTTTTGCTTCAACTTATAATTTTAATTTTTTTTACAATTCTACTAGTGTATCTCCTGCCAGGCAAGAATGTATGTCTTGGATAAGATTGGTTTCAGTACTATGGAAAGTATGAAGGTAAAGAGAGTTCACTTGAGGACCGAGCATGGTTATACTTTTGCCATAAAAGTATACAATGCAGACACCTACTCCTATTTTGAATGCAAAAATTGGAGAGGATTATGCAAGGCTTATGCATTTGAGCCTAATATTGTTATCACCTTCGATATTCGTCCCGGAGATGAAATTGAAGGTAATATCAACATCTGGGTCGATGTGCAGACACCTCCAGTTCTACCATTATGTGAGTTTCTCAACCATATTTATTAAGTAATTTATATTATTTATTCATGAACCATGGACAAGTTGGAATACAATACATATTACACCAATATAAATAAAGAATGAGTTCACAATAGTACCAAAATTGGTGATTTATTTTCTTATACTTACGGATCTCATGAGTTTTCTGTTGAGCTTTGTGTTGTGAAGTTTTCAAGTTTTGGGTAAAGTTTTGATGGACTATGAAATAAGGAGTGGCAAGAGCCTAAGCTTGGGGATGACCAAGGCACCCCAAGGTAATATTCAACGACAACCAAGCATCTAAGCTTGGGGATGCCCCGGATGGCATCCTCTCTCTCGTCTTCGTCTATCGGTAAATTTACTTGAGGCTATATTTTTATTCACCACATGATATGTGTTTTGCTTGGAGAGTCTTGTATGATATGAGTCTTTGCTTTTTAGTTTGCCACAATCATCCTTGCTGTACACACCTTTTGAGAGGGACACGCATGAATTGTGAATTTATTAGAATACTCTATGTGCTTCACTTATATCTTTTGAGCTAGGAAATTTGCTCTAGTGCTTCACTTATTTCTTTCTAGAGAACGGCGATGGCTTTATTTTATAGAAATTTTTGAACTCTCATGCTTCACTTATATTATTTTGAGAGTCTCTCTAAACAGCATGGTAATTTTCTTAGGTTATGAATTTGGTCCTAATATGATGGGCATCCAAGAGTGATATAATAAAAACTTTCATATAAAGAGCATTGAATACTATGAGAAGTTTGATTCCTTATGATTGTTTTGAGATATAAAGATGGTGATATTAGAGTCATGCTAGTGATTAATTGTGGATTGGTACAAATACTTGTGTTGAATTGTGGATTGGTGCATTAAAACCACCATTGACCCTTCCTCAAAATAGCCACCATACCTACCTATTATAGCATTTCCATAGCCATTCTGAGATATATTGTCACACAACTTCCACCGTTCCATTTATTATGACACGCACCATCATTGTCATATTGCTTTGCATGATCATGTAGTTGACATAGTATTTGTGGTAAGGCCACCGTTCATAATTTTTTATACATGTTACTCTTGATCATTGCACATCCAGGTACACCGCCGGAGGCATTCATATAGAGTTATATCCTTGTTCTAGTATCGAGTTGTAATTCTTGAGTTGTAAGTGAATATAAGTGTGATGATCATCATTATTAGAGCATTGTCCCATGTGAGGAAAGGATGATGGAAGCTATGATTCCCTCACAAGTTGGGATGAGTCTCCGGACTTTACAAAAATTAAAAGCGGCCAGAAGAAGCCCACCAAAAAATGAGAGAAAAGAGAGAAGGGGCAATGCTGCTATCCTTTTTCACACTTGTGCTTAAAAGTAGCACCATGATCTTCATGATAGAGAGTCTCCTATGTTGTCACTTTCATATACTAGTGGAATTTTTTTATTATAGAACTTGGCTTGTATATTCCAATGATGGGCTTCCTCAAATTGCCCTAGGTCTTCGTGAGCAAGCGAGTTGGATGCGCACCCACTTAGTTTCTTTTTGAGCTTTCATAAACTTATAGCTCTAGTGCATCCGTCGTATGGCAATCCCTACTCACTCACATTGATATCTATTGATGGGCATCTCCACATCCCATTAATACACCTAGTTGATGTGACACTATCTCCTTCTTTTTGTCTTCTCCACAACCACCATTCTATTCCACCTATAGTGCTATATCCATGCTCATGCTCATGTATTGCGTGAAAGTTAAAAAAGTTTGAGAACATCAAAAGTATGAAACACTTGATTGGCTTGTCATCGGGGTTGTGCATGATTTAATACTTTGTGTGATGAAGATGGAGCATAGCCAGACTATATGATTTTGTAGGGATAACTTTCTTTGGCCATGTTATTTTGAGAAGACACAATTGCTTTATTAGTATGCTTGAAGTATTATTGTTTTATGTCAATATTAAATTTTTTTGAATCTTATGGATCTGAATACTCATGCCACAATAAAGAAAATTACATGGATAAATATGTTAGGTATCATTCCACATCAAAAATTCTGTTTTTATCATTTACCTACTCGATGACGACTAGGAATTAAGCTTGGGGAAGCTTGATACGTCTCCACGTATCTATAATTTTTGATTGTTCCATGCTATTATATTTTCTGTTTTGGATGTTTTACATGCTATTTTAAATTATTTTTGGGACCAACTTATTAACCTAGAGCCCAGTGCCAGTTTTCTATTTTCTCCTTGTTTTTGAGTTCTACAGAAAAGGAATATCAAATGGAGTCCAAATGGAATAAAAATTTACGATGATTTTTCTTGGACCAGAAGAGACCCAACAAACTTGGAGAGGGGGCCAGAAGAGTCCCGAGGGCTCCACAAGCCCTCAGGGCGCACCCTGGGGGGCGCGCCACCTGGCTTGTGGGCCCCACGGGACTCCTCCAACCCTAATTTTTGGCCTATAAATTCCCAAATATTCCCAAACAACCAGAAGCGTCCACCAAAATACTTTTTCATCATCGTAACCTTCTGTTCCCATGAGATCCCATCTTCGGGCCTTTTGCGGAACCCTGCCGGAGGGGGATTCGATCACGGAGGGCTTCTACATCAATTCTATTGCCCTTCCGATGAAGCGTGGGTAGTTTACCACAGACCTACGGGTCCATAGCTAGTAGCTATATGGCTTATTCTCTCTCTTTGATCCTCAATACCATGTTCTCCTCGATGTTCTTGGAGATCTATCCGGTGTACTATTCTTTTGCGGTGTGTTTGTCGAGATCTGATGAATTGTGGATTTATGATCAGTTTATCTATGAATATTATTTGAATCTTCTTTGAATTCTTATATGCATAATTTGATATCTTTGTATTTCTCTTCAAATTATCCGTTTGGTTTGGCCAACTAGATTGGTTCTTCTTGCAATGGGAGAGGTGCTTAGCTTTGGCTTCAATCGTGCGGTGATCTCACCCAGTGACAAAGTAGGGGTAGCGAGGCACGTGTTGTATTGTTGCCATCAAGAGTAAAAATATGGGGGTTTCATCATATTGCTTGAGTTTGTCCCTCTACATCATGTCATCTTACTTAAGGCGTTACTCCGTTCTTATGAACTTAATACTCTAGATGCATGCTGGATAGCAGTCGATGTGTGGAGTAATAGTTGTAGATGCAGGCAGGAGTCAGTCTACTTGACACGGACGTAATGCCTATATTCATAATCATTTCCTTGGATATTTTCATAACTTTGCACTTTTCTATCAATTGCTTGACAGTAATTTGTTCACCCACCGTATTATTTTCCTTCAAGAGAGAAGCCTCTAGTGAAACCTATGGCCCCCGGGTCTATTTTCCATCATATATTTTCAGATCTATAAACAAAAAAAACAAAAATACCTCATTGCAATTTATTTGTTTTTACTTTGTTTTACGTTTTAGTGATCTTTTATATCTATCTCTATCATTTCTCATCCTTGCAAGTGACCGTGAAGGGATTGACAACCCCTTTATCGCGTTGGGTGCAAGTGTTTGATTGTTTGTGTAGGCGCATACATTGGAGACTTGCGTGTATCTCCTACTGGATTGATACCTTTGTTCTCAAAACTAAGGGAAATACTTGTCTCTACTTTGCTGCATCACCCTTTCCTCTTCAAGGGAAAACCAACACAAGCTCAAGAAGTAGCATTGCCTATTCACCCATGTATAGTGGATGTCCTTGATGCTTCAAAAATGACTACACGACCATCAAAGAATTGCGCGGCCATATTTACCTGGAATTCACCAATGGAAAGAAGCATCCTCGCCACAAGATTAAATTGATGATATGATATCGAATTTCATAATGCTTTGTACACTCATTAATTTTTGCCCATAATGTCAGATTTGTCCTCTTTTACACCTCTCTTCATTATGGACCTATCAGCATCCCCCTTCTTCCAACTATGTGGATTCCTAATTTTCCATGGCATGTTTATTATCACATGTTTAATGAGCGATGAAGATGTTAATATGCGCAAGTAACCAATTACATATATGTACACATACATGTGTGTTTTTCTATAAAAACAAAGTTTGTGTACATTGACAGGTGAAATCAAGCGGATTTGTGGGGTTGTTTCCACTTTCCTCGACATGATGGTTGTAGACAAATAAGGCGGGTACCGTTCCTTCCATCAATAAATAGAGGATTGCAACGTCCTACTCAGAGACCCATCCCGGAGTTCCCGCCTTCCCGACAGCCTCCATGCTAAAGAGAAGCATGCAATGCTACTCCAAGGAACCATCACTAGCCATTAGTTGTTGGGCCTCCTAGTGCAGAGGTTTGCAGCAAGTGGTATTCTCCCCCTCTATTTAAAAACCAAGTTATAAATCCTATAGAGGCAACATCCCTAGCTCCAGTCAACATCATGTACTCCCTCCGTTCCAAATTACTCGTCGTGGTTTTAGTTCATTTGAACTAAAACCACGACGAGTAATTTGGAACGGAGGGAGTAATAGAGAACTAAAACTTCTTTTGTATCCCCAAAAAATCTCTTGAGGTTTTCAATCTCACTGTGTTTGCTAGTTGCAACAAGTTATGAACGCATTTTATGGTTGTGAGTGTTTTCATATTTTCGAAATAATTAATTTTAGAAAATAAAAGTGCATTTAAATGTAAAGTGGTGGTCATTTTTATGAGGAAAATTGGGCTGGGGTTTATATGTTCAATAGTAGCATCTCTCCAAGTAACAATTTTGCATGAATATAAGCATAGGTACGTGACATGAATGATCAAAACAAATATGGCAAATCAAAACATATGTTGCGATGATATTATATAGTCAGCGCAGCTGTATCTATAGAACAACATCTGTCTGCAAACATCTATAGTTAATGCTTCAGCCAAAGACCGGCACCAAGACATGCATCTCTAAGGTATTAAGCAGGACGGCATACAACTGAAAATAATAATATTCCCTGCAGTCCTAGCTCATCATTGGAATAATAATCAACTATCTTTTTTATCATTAGTGACACAAATGCGATTATAATCTTTTCTTTCTCCTACTGTCAGTGAGATACTTCACTTACAAAGATTTACCCCTTCAAATGCGCACCACTCCCATTACCGATTTTCATCTAAATTGTCCAATGGTTTGACTAATAAACAAGAGAGGAATATACATATATAATACATGCAAAGCATAATATATATTTTGATAATAAAGTAATAATTCATCACATAACAAAAGATCATCGCAAAGCTTACATCATATTAATTACAATTATGTAGTACAACTCATGTGACCTTTGTATTAAAGCATGGGAGAGAAGGTGCTACATAGCTACGATTAGAAAACCGTAACCCAAGGGGTAGACTAATCACACATCACCATGGGAGCAGCGAAAATCTATACTGATAAAGAAGGCGATGGTTCTGCCTTTCGATAGTATACTGAAACAGGGATGTAGGTAATTTTGCCTCTGGTCGGGAATTTGCGTCGGTGGAAAAATTATGATATAATCC
>NC_041382.1:702440369-702452378 GCF_002162155.2 Triticum dicoccoides | reverse complement strand
AAAACCCTGGGAGGGGCCACACACCCTGTCATACGTGATCTGGGTTTGCGCCGCATGGCCAGCTATGTGTGGGCCCTAGGGGCCACCCCTAGGTGCCTCCTTCTCGTAGATGTCTTGCCTTGGTGTAAAACGTTATTCAGTTTTTCGTGGATTTTCTTATTATGGGAAATGCCTATTTTCCACCAAAAACACAAACATATAGACAAAATCGGCCTTCCGACACTGTTGATATTCGAGTCTAAGCAAATGATAATGCATTGCATACTTAACAAGGATAGGGCTTGAAAACTATCAAACTATAGATACATTTAGTATGTATCATGCAACAGCTTAATTGGAGACTCCCTGTAGGCCACCCGAAAGTTTAGGGCACACTTGTCCGAACTAGGTAAGATTTGAAGGTCGTGACGGGATTTTTGAGTCTTTTTCTTGTACGGAAAGTCCAACTACCTCATATATATAGATGAGAGGTGACGACCAGTTACACGACACACAATTGAACAAATCAGTCTACTACCTTTCCATCTATTATTCTATCTCTCCCTAGTTTCTGTCCCTCGTTCACGTCGAGGCCCTAGGAGCAGCAAGGTCGACCTAGGGCATTCCATAGCCACGCCACTTCCTGACAGGGTCCTTCCAGGGCCGTGTGGGGTTTCAGATTTACAAGAGACATAGTCGTCGTGTCTTGCATATTGTGCTCCCGACGATGCTCGTTCGGTGACGTGACTTGCGTATCACAATCGACACAGTGCTCTCATGATGACTTCGTGTTCATGTGTGAACAAGAGTGTGAATCGGGTTAGAGGACACTGCGGTGTTTGAACTCATCAACGACCTCCTTGGTGACGTGACTTGTGTATCATGCTCAACATAGTGGTCTCATGATGACTTGTTCATGTGAGAACAACAGTGCGGCCATCATCGGCTTGGAGACTATGGTGTTTGAACTCATTAATAACCTCATTGATCTCGTAAGCGGCTTCGTAAGATGCAGCAACCACAGGTTCAGGACATTGCCCACACCCCTCACGCGGCGCCCGACACGACATGGAGCTCCGTAATCGCCCAATCCAACTGTCGGAGTGCATCAGGGATGTTATCATTGAGTGCATGAGGGACATCATCCTTCTCATTGTCTGAAGCAAGCATCCCCAATATTATCCAGTATTTACTGGAGGTGCTAAAAGACTTAACCGTGCATTGATGTTTCTAAATATTCTAGAAATCCCATTGATATTCAAAATTAAAACTTTCCATTTTCTACATTTTTTATCTCTCAAAAATTTAAGTAACTCTTTTGAAATATTCCTTTTGTTTTCCCATAAGTTCTTTTTTGTAAATTTTCTAGATAATTTTCTCAAAAAATTAAGCAACTCTTTGTCTTACCGGTTCTTATGTTTAGCTGAGCTTCCCAAAATAACCATTTTTACAGAATTCCAAAATAATATTTAACCCTAACCTGTTCTAAATACGCTAATGAGTCATTTATTTTAGTTTTCCAATTTTGTGTATGTTCAGCTGTCATATCTGTGAAATTGTCAACACTTCATCGTCAAAATAACATCCAATTGAGCAAAAGACAAACCCGACATAGTTTTGAAGCTTGAGAGAAACATTGATATATAGAGAGTTAAGTTCGAACTTAGACTTTTGCAGCAGTTGAGAGAAAATTATTGGTGGTTTGCCTTTGCAGGAGAGGCACATGCACTAATGCTTTATCACGGTGTACGTAGCTATCACATATACTATGCCACTACATATACGCATGTATGCTTTTTACTGAAAAAGGGAACCACTTATACACGATGCATACCATAGCAGAGATGCTTGAAGTAATTGGAGACCGAGGCAGAAGCACTTGAGAGAGAGAGAGAGAGAGAGAGAGGGGGAGAGAGAGAGAGAGAGAGAGAGAGAGAGAGAGAGAGAGAGAGAGAGAGAGAGAGAGAGAGCATATATGGTATAGTTTATCTGGACAGCCGAAACAAAGAGAAATAAAGAAAATAAGATTCCGCAAAGACTTTGTTTGCTGGGAGGCGCCTCACCTAATCATGTCGCCACTTGAAGGTAGCTCACCACTATTAACACGAGCCAATGAGCGATGATCTCACGCTAATAGTTTAGGGCTCAACGGCATCTTTGCCAGGGTGGAAACCTTTAACAAAATGGTCACTAAAGATAAGCACTACACCTATTAGGGCCAATATTGTATGTATTAGCAGCTAGGTCATATGGACCCCGAATATGTAAAGTGACGACATCGGACGGCAAATGGGGGTGCAAATGGGAGGATGATAGAAGCTCTTATTGCCACAAAGGGTGTTGACCTAACTAAAGGAGTATGTGTAGGAGTATTTTTAAGGGCGAGAAAAATATTAACCGACCAAGCGTTGCTTGTGCAGTACATATATGATACACACACCCCTTGTGATTGATAATGATTGATTGGTCGTGCGCCCTTTTCAACTCCATAATCCAGTGGCTTAATCAAATGGTTAATTTGTCATGTCAAATCTATCTGTCCGATCGATCGATCGATCGATCCCCCTCAGTCGTCATATCCAGGTAGATTTCCTTAATCTAGTTTATTTATACATGACCCCAGATGTGGCGTTTGATTTCATTTACCAGTAAAAAGTAGGGGTTTGGTATATGGACGTCGATGGATCCATGACTGATTCTCAGCTAGCAGAATCTATGGTCAATAATTAATCGGTACTCCTGTGCTATGGCCTCTCTGAAAATGGTAGCGTTACCCAGGACAGGATTAATAGCAAAAGTTACCCCTAGCTAAGCTCATTTCGATCACCATCGATCGTCTGAGATCTCAGGTTCGCACATAAATAAATAAAATAACACAGGGTTAGCTTTCTCGATCATATGCATCCACGGAGCACGCAATTACTACCGATTTGACTCTTGGAAGGCAGCTCGATCGATCTGCCTGCAGCGAGCAGCGGCCCGGCCTGTCGATCCGGTGCTCACATGCCTGGACTCGCGGAAGATCGACGCTCATATGCGAGCTAGCTCCGGCGAACCAATCATCGCAGGCCCCCGTGCCCGTCAGTCGACGGACGTAACGGACGGAGGCAGCTGCGGCACGAAGTGGGCCGGAGCGCGCGTACGTGCACGTGACGGCGTGGCCGGCCGGCGACCGGCGCACCGCATATGCGTTCACGTGCGCGCGCGTCCCATCGGTCCTAGCCGTGGTCCATGGCTGCCGGCCCTCGAGATATTCGATCGGGAGCTAGTAGCTAGCATTACGTGCGTGCGTGCAGCATCATGGAGAGGGAGGAAGGGAGCTAGCTGGACAGTGAGGCCAGTCACTCACACTGTCGCACGTGCGGCGCGCCCGCCGAGGCGGCCGCATGTGCTTCCACTATCGATCCATGCCTCCCCGTCCAAGTTGGTGGCCGAACGTGCGGCGCAGGAAGCGGGCGATCAAGGGCGGCCGGTGTGGTATGGTGAACGTGAACCATCGATCCATCGTGGATCGCGCTGGTGGTGATTGTTGGCTGTTTGCGCCTGCTCGCCGCCGACAGCTTCACTGAGGACCCATTTTGTGCTCCTCAATTGAAGACGTGTCTGCGTGAAAGAAAAGTCGAGACATGGCCCAACGATTAAGGCAAAAGGCTGGTCGGCCCGGTTAGACTAGACAAGCGAGGGGGACTTTGTGCTTCGTTCATGGGCCACGGACCAATCATTTTGTCCTTGTAGGGGCAAATGGTTCGAACATGATATAAAGGGCAAATATTAGGCCCAATCTAAAGTGTTGCATCCCTTGAAATGAGTGGCATGTACACCACACCTCTTATGTTGTTGCCAAAGCTTGAGAGTGAACCCGAAATAGGCCAGCCCTTACTTTCTCTCAATCTACAAGAGTTAGAGCATTAAACGGAAAACACTTGACTTGAGAGACAAATGATAGTTGGACATGGCCCGGATGAACAGTAAAATACAAAAAAATAGTAAAGCCATCACTTGTTGAACCATAATTTTGCCAAATGAAGCCTGTTGAACCACTTTCTGGGTGTCATGTGTGTAGCATATTGCAAGTACATTTCTAAACATTGATTGATGCGTTCAGTATGGTCATCACTTGTGTGATTGAATTATGGGCGCAACTATGTGGCGCCTACTGCGTGCAATAAGACACATGCCAAAAAGGACATGTTCTTTGTTGAAAAATTATATTCTCCGCTAGGATACGATCTACAACCCACCGATTGGACCCTGCCTGACTAGTCCAATTACACTGCTTTAGATGTACGAGTATGTTGCTTTTTTTTTTGTTTCCTATTTCTTCGGGATATTTTTTCTACTTTTGGGGGGTTTCTTTATATTTTTCCTTTTCTCCCTTTTTCCTTTTTATCAGGTTTTATGTACCTGATTTATCCTTGGGGTTCCATTCCTATTTTTTATTTTTTTTAAATCGTTAACATATTTTGGAGATTTATGAGACTCTTTTTTAAATCATGAATATATTTAAATTCATGAACCTCTTAAAATCAGCTGACATTTTTTAATTAATTTATATATATTTCATTCATGGTTGAATATTAAAGTTTCCTAACAAGTTTATTTTCTTGATAAAATATTTAATGCATAGATCTTTCCATGAACATTATTAAAAAGTACTTTAAATTCGTGAAAATTTATTATTTATTAATATATTGCCTTAAAATGGTCACACATTTTAAATGTTCTTTACACTTTTTTGTTCAAAAAAGCCATAAAAATTGAAACCTCTTCATACCTCTTTATGGTTTTTCTTCAACTAGAGCAACGAGACAATGACAACGAGTTTTCGCAAGGGATGTAGCGGTTTTCCTTTCGCAACGACAACTATGCAATCGACGGATTAAGGCAACTCCAATGCTAGTCGCCAAACAAAAGGCACCAAATGTCTGCGGACACGCGCGAACATGCCCGTGGACAACGGGAGGGGTGCTGACCATCTAACCTTAGTCATCTAATGTCTGGCAAATTCAAATGTTTTAAACACAAAGACATACAAAATTCATGCTAGGCATGGCCTCCTTAGGCACATGTGTTGGAAATATGCCCTAGAGGCAATAATATTGCATTATTATATTTCTGTTACATAATTAAGAGTTTATATTTCATGCTATAACTGCTATGATCCTGGAATATGCGATTAAGTGAAAACCTCATATGCACGTGTAAAATAATAAATAGTAAACAATAGGTTCCCAGTCTCGCCTCTAAGACGGGCTCAAGTGTTGCTGGTGATCACGTTTTCCGAGTATTAGGATATCATTAAATGTAACGATAGTCCTAAAACAACATTGAGGGTATGACGTTAGAAGAACGATCATATTGAATCGACCCAATACTTGTCTCTTATACTATGTGATCATATCGTCTGAACTCATTGTTATAGCACAGAGTGTTAGCATGTGTTTTAGTTCCTCGGACCATGAGAGTGTCTCGATCACTTCCTACCGGATGGTGGACTTTGGGGTTGCTCAAACGTCATCTGTAACAAGGTGATCATAACGACAACTTTCAGGCTCACCGGAAAGTTTGACAAGTGACCGGACAGCTCGAGAGTGGGATTTGCTCCTCCGACGATGGAGAGATATTCTTAGGGTCCTCTCGGTTTGAAGGCATCCATCATCGTCTGGCTAGACACAGGTGACTACGTCACGGGGATGCCGTAACACGTCAACAAGAAAGAAGAATAAAACCGGTAACGGGAGCAACGGTACAGTGAGCATGGTGATGACTCAAGAGGATACCGATGCACACCGGGTTTTGTAAAGTATCGCGATGCAAAGGGGACAACACATGATAACCAAAGGTTTACTCGAATATCATTCGTGTAATCATAGAGACCGATATGATGTCCACGGTTCCGCGCTATCGGTCATTGAACGAAGGGGTTTCGTCGTTCATGTCTATGGTCGTAGGATCAAAAGTATGTCTAGAGGGAGGGTGATTAGACTACTTGACCAAATAAAAATCTATCATTTTCCCAATTTTAAGTCTTGCCAGATTTTAGCAACTTAGAACAAGTCAAGTAATCAACCTACACATGCAAGTCTAAAGAGTATAGCAGCAGAATGTAAATCATTGCATATGAAGGTAAAGGGAGGAGTTTCGAGGGAGCAAACGCAATATAGACACGGAGATTTTTGGCATGGTTCCAATAGGTGGTGCTATCATACATCCACGTTGATGGAGACTTCAACCCACAAAGGGTAACGGCTGCGCGAGTCCACGGAGGGCTCCACCCACGAAGGGTCCACGAAGAAGCAACCTTGTATATCCCACCATGGCCATCGCCCACGAAGGACTTGCCTCACTTGGGTAGTTCTTCACGAAGTAGGCGATCTCCTTGCCCTTACAAACTCCTTGGTTCAACTCCACAATCTTGTCGGAGGCTCCCAAGTGACACCTGCTACCTCTTGAGCACTTGCGTTGGTTTCCCCTTGAAGAGGAAAGGGTGGTGCAGCAAAGTAGCGTAAGTATTTCCCTCGGTTTTTGAGAACTATGGTATCAATCCAGTAGGAGGCTACGCGCCAGTCCCTCGCACGTACACAAAACAAATAAATCCTCGCAACCAACGCGATAAGGGGTTGTCAATCCCTACACGGTCACTTACGAGAGTGAGATCTGCTAGATATGATAAGATAATATTTTTGGTATTTTTATGATAAAGATGCAAAGTAAAATAAAAGCAATGAAAATAACTAAGTGTTGGAAGATTAATATGATGAAGATAGACCCGGGGGCCATAGGTTTTACTAGTGGCTTCTCTCAAGAGCATAAGTATTTTATGGTGGGTGACCAAATTACTGTTGAGCAATTGACAGAATTGAGCATAGTTATGAGAATATCTAGGTATGATCATGTATATAGGCATCACGTCTGAGACAAGTAGACCGACTCCTGCCTGCATCTACTACTATTACTCCACACATCGACCGCTATCCAGCATGCATCTAGAGTATTAAGCTCAAGAGAACAGAGTAACGCTTTAAGCAAGATGACATGATGTAGAGGGATAAATTCATGCAATATGATAAAAACCCCATCTTGTTATCCTCGATGGCAACAATACAATACGTGCCTTGCTGCCCCTACTGTCACTGGGAAAGGACACCGCAAGATTGAACCCAAAGCTAAGCACTTCTCCCATTGCAAGAAAGATCAATCTAGTAGGCCAAACCAAACTAATAATTCGAAGAGACTTGCAAAGATAACCAATCATACATAAAAGAATTAAGAGAAGATTCAAATATTGGTCATAGATAAACTTGATCATAAACCCACAATTCATCGGCCTCAACAAACACACCGCAAAAGAAGATTACATCGAATAGATCTCCACAAGAGAGGGGGAGAACTTTGTATTGAGATCCAAAAAGAGAGAAGAAGCCATCTAGCTAATAACTATGGACCCGAAGGTCTAAGGTAAACTACTCACACTTCATCGGAGAGGCTATGGTGTTGATGTAGAAGCCCTCCGTGATTGATGCCCCCTCCGACGGAGCTCCGGAACAGGCCCCAAGATGGGATCTCGTGGATACAGAAATTTACGGCGGTGGAATTAGGATTTTGGCTCCGTATTTGATCGTTTGGGGCACGTAGGTATATATAGGAGGAAGAAGTACGTCGGTGGAGCAATAGGGGGCCCACGAGGGTGGATGGTGCGCCGGGGGGTAGGCGCGCCCCCCTACCTCGTGGCCTCCCTGTTGGTTGCTTGACGTAGGGTCCAAGTCTCCTGGATCATGTTCGCTCCGAAAATCACGTTCCCAAAGGTTTCATTCCATTTGGACTCTGTTTGATATTCCTTTTCTTCGAAACCCTAAAATAGGCACAAAAAACAGCAATTCTGGGCTGGGCCTCCGGTTAATAGGTTAGTCCCAAAAATAATATAAAAGTGGATAATAAAGCCCAATAATGTCCAAAACAGAAGATAATATAGCATGGAGCAATAAAAAATTATAGATACGTTGGAGACGTATCAAGAATCCCCAAGCTTAATTCCTGCTCGTCCTCGAGTAGGTAAATGATAAAAACAGAATTTTTGATGTGGAATGCTACTAGGCATAATTTCAATGTGATTCTTCTTAATTGTGGCATGAATATTCAGATCTGAAAGATTCAAGATAAAAGTTTAATATTGACATAGAAATAATAATACTTCAAGCATACTAACTAAGCAATTATGTCTTCTCAAAATAACATGGCCAAAGAAAGTTATCCCTACAAAATCATATAGTCTGGCTATGCTCCATCTTCACCACACAAAGTATTTAAATCATGCACAACCCCGATGACAAGCCAAGCAATTGTTTCATACTTTTGACATTCTCAAACTTTTTCAATCTTCACGCAATACATGAGCGTGAGCCATGGGCATAGCACTTTAGGTGGAATAGAATGGTGGTTGTGGAGAAGACAAAAAGGGAGAAGATACTCTCACATCAACTAGGTGTATCAATGGGATATGGATATGCCCATCAATAGATATCAATGTGAGTGAGTAGGGATTGCCATGCAACGGATGCACTAGAGCTATAAGTATATGAAAGCTCAAAAAGAAACTAAGTGGGTGTGCATCCAACTTGCTTGCTCACGAAGACCTAGGGCATTTTGAGGAAGCCCGTCATTGGAATATGCAATCCAAGTTCTATAATGAAAAATTCCCACTAGTATATGAAAGTGATAACAAAGGAGACTCTCTATCATGAAGATCATGGTGCTACTTTGAAGCACAAATGTGGTAAAAGGATATTAGCATTGTCCCTTCTCTCTTTTTCTCTTTTTTTATATTTGGGCCCTCTCTTTTTTATGGCCTCTTTTTTTCGTCCGGAGTCTCATCCCGACTTGTGGGGGAATCATAGTCTCCATCATCCTTTCCTCACTGGGACAATGCTCTAATAATGATGATCATCACACTTTTATTTTCTTACAACTCAAGAATTATAACTCGATACTTAGAACAAAATATGACTCTATGTGAATGCCTCCGGCGGTGTACCGGGATATGCAATGAATCAAGAGTGACATGTATGAAAGAATTATGAATGGTGGCTTTGCCACAAATACAATGTCAACTACATGATCATGCAAAGCAATATGACAATGATGGAGTGTGTCATGGTAAACGGAACGGTGGAAAGTTGCATGGGAATAAATCTCGGAATGGCTATGAAAATGCCATGATAGGTAGGTATGGTGGCTGTTTTGAGGAAGGTATATGGTGGGTGTATCATACCGGCGAAAGGTGCGTGGTATTAGAGAGGCTAGCAATGATGGAAGGGTGAGAGTGCGTATGATCCATGGACTCAACATTAGTCATAAAGAACTCATATACTTATTGCAAAAATCTACAAGTTATCAAAGCAAAGTATTACGCGCATGCTCCTAGGGGGATAGATTGGTAGGAAAAGACCATCGCTCGTCCCCGACCGCCACTCATAAGGAAGACAATCAATAAATAAATCATGCTCCGACTTCATCACATAACGGTTCACCATACGTGAATGCTACGGGAATCACAAACTTTAACACAAGTTTTTCTCAAATTCAAAACTACTCAACTAGCACAACTTTAATATCACCATCTCCATATCTCAAAACAATTATCAAGTATCAAACTTCTCTTAGTATTCAACACACTCATAAGAAAGTTTTTACTAATCTTGAATACCTAGCATATTAGGATTATTTAAGCAATTTACCATGCTATTTAAGACTCTCAAAATAATCTAAGTGAAGCATGAGAGATCAATAGTTTCTATAAAACAAATCCACCGACGTGCTCTAAAAGATATAAGTGAAGTACTAGAGCAAAACTATATAACTCAAAAGATATAAGTGAAGCACATAGAGTATTCTAATAATTTCTGAATCATGTGTGTCTCTCTCAAAAGGTGTGTACAGCAAAGATAATTGTGGTAAACAAAAAAATAAAGACTCAAGTCATACAAGACGCTCCAAGCAAAACATATATCATGTGATGAATAAAAATATAGCTCCAAGTAAAGTTACCGATAGAAGGAGACAAAAGAGGGGATGCCTTCCGGGGCATCCCCAAGCTTTGGCTTTTAGGTGTCCTTGGATTATCTTGGGGGTGCCATGGGCATCCCCAAGCTTAGTCTCTTGCCACTCCTTGTTCCATAATCCATCAAATATTTACCCAAAACTTGAAAACTTCACAACACAAAACTTAAAGTAGAAAATCTCATGAGCTCCGTTAGCGAAAGAAAACAAAAGACCACTTCAAGGTACTGTAATGAACTCATTCTTTATTTATATTGGTGTTAAACCTACTGTATTCCTACTTCTCTATGGTTTATAAACTATTTTACAAGCCATAGATTCATCAAAATAAGCAAACAACACACGAAAAACAGAATCTGTCAAAAACAGAACAGTCTGTAGTAATCTGTAGCTAGCGCAAGATATGGAACCCCAAAAATTCTAAAATAAATTGCTAGACGTGAGGAATTTATCTATTAATCATCTGAAAAAAGAATTAACTAAATATTACTTTCCAAATAAAATGGCATTAGTTCTTGTGAGCGCTAAAGTTTCTATTTTTTACAGCAAGATTAACAAGACTTTCCCCAAGTCTTCCCAACGGTTCTACTTGGCACAAACACTAATTAAACACAAAAAACACAAACAAAACAGAGGCTAGATAAATTATTTATTACTAAACAGGGGCAAATATCAAGGAATAAAGATAAAATTGGGTTGCCTCCCAACAAGTGCTATCATTTAAGGCCCCTAACTAGGCATAAAAAACAAGGATAGATCTAGGTATTTCCATCTTTGGAAGGCAATCCATAAGTGGCTCTCATAATAGATTCATAAGGTAATTCCATGCCTTTCCTTGACGGACATTGGAATCTAATATTTCCTTCCTTCATATCAATAATTGCACCAACCGTTCTAAGGAAAAGTCTACCAAGAATAATAGGACATCACGGATTGCAACCTATGTCAAGAACAATAAAATCTACGGGCACATAATTCCTATTTGCAACAATAAGAATATCATTAATTCTTCCCATAGGTTTCTTAATAGTGGAATCCGCAAGGTGCAAGTTTAAAGAACAATCATCAAAATCACGGAAACCTAACAAAAATCACACAAAGTTTTTGGAATCGTGGAAACACTACCACCCAAATCACACAAAGCATAGCATTCATGATCTTTAATTTTAATTTTAATAGTTGGTTCCCACTCATCATAAAGTTTTCTAGGGATAGAAACTTCCAACTCAAGTTTTTCTTCATAAGATTGCATCAAAGCATCAACGATATGTTTGGTAAAAGCTTTATTTTGACTATAAGCATGAGGAGAATTTAGCACGGATTGCAACAAGGAAATACAATCTATCAAAGAGCAATTATCATAATTAAATTCCTTGAAATCCAAAATAGTGGGTTCATTACTATTTAAAGTTTTGACTTCTTCAATCCCACTTTTAACAATTTTAGCATCAAGATCTAAAAACTCCGAATTTTTGGAACGCCTTCTAGGTAAAGGTGGATCATAGTCAATCCCATCATTATCAAGATTCATATTGCAAAACAAAGATTTAATAGGGGACACATCAATAACTTTTAGATCTTCATCTTTATTATCATGGAAACTAGAAGAACACGCTCTTATAAAAAATCTTTCTTAGCACACATCCTATGTGACGCCCGGATATTTAAACTACAATAATCCAACGCTAACCATGCCACGCCACCACGGTTACTGTTGATAATCTACCGTTAGTCCAAAACCGTGTCAAATTCAAAAATTAAAATAAAGTTAAATTATAAAAAAATTCAAAAGTTAAAACAAAAATGTTCGGGCAGTGCCATAATTGACATATTTAATTATGGTGTAATAAACATATTTTTATAAAGTGCCTAAGTGCTTTGAACTAAATAAAATAGAAAAGAGAAACAAATAAAAGAAAAAGGGAAAAGACGAAAAAAAGAGAAACCCCCTACCCCCTGGGCTTCGGCCTGGCA
>NC_041382.1:702439505-702440085 GCF_002162155.2 Triticum dicoccoides | reverse complement strand
CCCCACTCCCTCCCAAAAATATCTCCCCCCTCTCCCCCGATTTGGATCGGAATCGAGGAGGAGGCGCCCGACGCCGTCACCGGTCGCCGCCTGGCGACCGCGCCGCGTCGTCCCCATCGCCCACCACGCGCCCCACTGCCCGTGCCCTACGCCCACCATGAGCACGAGCCCCTCCCTCTCCTCTTTCTCGCTCCCGCATCAGCCATGGCCTTGCCCGCCGCTCAAGCACGCACGCGCATGCGCGCGCTTGCCGCCCGCCCCGTACTGCTCCGCCCGCGCACGCCGCTCGGGTCCGCGCCCCGCCCTTGTCCCTGCATTGCCGCGCGCACCCCGCGGCCGCCTCCTCCCATGCTGCTTGCTCGCCGCTGACCACCTCTCCCGCTCGCCGCTGCTACTCGCTGCGGGGCTCGGCCGCGCGCCCACGCCCCTGGTGCTGCTCCCCCGCCTCCCTGCCGCCACAGTGGCCGCGCCCCTTCCGCTGTGCCTAGCCACGACGCAGCCCCGCCTGCTGCCACCCTGGAGCCGTGGCCTCCGCCCCGTTCCGCTGCCCGGCCACCCCGGCGTGTGCCCCCGTTCCCCA
>NC_041382.1:702431987-702439195 GCF_002162155.2 Triticum dicoccoides | reverse complement strand
CTCGCCGTCCCGCTGCGGTGGTCGCACCCCACGTCACCCCGCCGCTGCGCCTTGCCTCGCCCACCGCACCGCGGCCTCCACGCTGCTCGACGCTGCTACTACCAGCTGCTTCTCGCCGCACTGCGCCCCACTGCCTTCCCCGTCGCCGCTACTGGCCACACGCCCCGGCTCGCCGCTCCCCCCCCCATTGGCCACGCCTGAGGCAGCGGACGGGCGCCCGTTGCGCCAGATCGGGCTGCGCCCGACCCCCGCGGCACCCGAACCCAATAAGGCCATGGGCCTATGACAAACGGGCCCCAGCGCCCCAGAACGTATTTAAAAAAATAAAAAATAAAAATAATTAATTAATTAAGGAAATAATTAACTTAATTAATTTTGATTAATTAAATTAAACAACTAATTGCATATTAGTTTCCTAATTAACCTAAACCCTAATTAACTAAAACAGTCAATGACAGGGGGGTCCCACCCCTGTTGACCAGTCAAACGTTGACTGGTCAACTGGGTCCCTCTGGCCCACCTGTCAGCCACTGGGTACACTTTTCTGTACACTGTGCTGGGTGCGCCTAGCAATTTAGCATTTATTTTCAAATTAAAAATAATTTCAGAATAATATTAAAACTTTGAAAAATCATAGAAAATTAACCGTAGCTCAAATCGAAAAACTTTGTACATGAAAGTTGCTCAGAACGTCGAGACAAACCCGGATATGTAGCCCGTTTGTCCGCCACGCATCCCTAACCTATCGAACACGCAACTTTCCACCTCCGGTTCGTCTGTCCGAAAATGCGATACACCGGGGATAATTTCCCGGATGTTTCCCCCCTTCACCGGTACCTCCTTGTACCGCATTAGGGCACACCTAGCATCACGCTTTGTCATGTCATTCATCGTCATGCATTTGTTTGCATTATATTTATTGTTTCTTCCCCCTCTTCTCTTGCTAGACACCGAGACCGACGCCGCTGCTACCCAGTACGACTACAGTGTTGACGACCCCTCTCTCTTGCCAGAGCAACCAGGCAAGCCCCCCCCCCTTGATCACCAGATATCACCTACTCTTCTTTATACTGCTTTAGTGTAGCATGTTACTGCTTCCGTTAATCCTATCCTGATGCATAGCCTGTCCTTGCTACTACTGTTGTTACCTTTACCTGCAATCCTAATGCTTAGTATAGGATGCTAGTTTATCATCAGTGGCCATACATTCTTGTTCGTCTTCCATGCTATACTATCGGGTCGTGATCACTCGGGAGGTGATCATGGGTATATACTATATGCTTTATACAAGATACATGTGATGACTAAAGTCGGGTTGGCTCGAGGAGTACCCGCGGTTGATTCACGAATTGGGGGCTGGGAGGACATACTTTCCCGACAGCCCTCTGTGTGGATCTTTGTGGCGAAGCGACAGGGCAGGTTGAGACCACCTAGGAGAGAGGTGGGCCTGGCCCTGGTCGGCATTCGCGGTTATTTCAAAATAACACGCTTAACGAGATCTTGGTATTTGATCTAAGTCTGGCTACTGGCCTATACGCACTAACCATCTACGCGGGGACAGTTATGGGCACTTGACGTCGTGGTATCAGCCGAAGTCTTCGTGACGTCAGCGACTGAGCGGCGTGCGCCGGGTTGGACAGGAACGCCTACTCTTGTATAAGGGAGGCTAGGTCTGCTCAGCGGCAGCGTATGCAACGTGCAGGTGTGCAATGGGCGATGGGCCCAGACCCCTGCGCCATAGGATTTAGATCGGCGTGCTGACCTCTCTGTTGTGCCTAGGTAGGGCTGCGACGTGTTGATCTTCCAAGGCCGGGCATGACCCAGGAAAGTGTGTCCAGCCAAATGGGATCGAGCGTGTTGGGTTATGTGGTGCACCCCTGCAGGGAATTTAATCTATTCGAATAGCCATGATCTTCGGTAACATGACGACTTGGAGTTGTATCTTGACCTTATGACAACTAGAACCGGATACTTAATAAAACACACCCTTCCAAGTGCCAGATACAACCGGTGGTCGCTCTCTCACAGGGCGACGAGGGGAGGATCATCGGTTAGGATTATGCTACATGATGCTACTTGGTGAACTTACCATCTACTCTCTTCTCCTGCTGCAAGATGGAGGTTACCAGAAGCATAGTCTTCGATAGGACTAGCTATCCCCCTCTTATTCTGGCATTCTGCAGTTCAGTCCACATATGATACCCTTATTCCTTTTGATACCAATGCATACATATGTAGTGTAGCTCCTTGCTTGTGAGTACTTTGGATGAGTACTCACGGTTGCTTTGCTCCCCCTTTTTCCCCTTCCTATACTCGATTGCTGCGACAAGACGTTGGAGCCCAGTAGCCAGACGCCACTGTCGATGACGACTACTACTACTCGGGAGGTGCCTACTACTACATATAGCCTGCTGACGATGACCAGGAGTAGTTTAGGAGGATCCCAGGCAGGAGGCATGCGCCTCTTTCGATCTGTATCCTAGTTTGTGCTAGCCTTCTTAAGGCAAACTTGTTTAACTTATGTCTGTACTCAGATATTGTTGCTTCCGCTAACTCGTCTATGATAGAGCTCTTGTATTCGAGCCCTCGAGGCCCCTGGCTTGTAATATGATGCTTGTATGACTTATTTTATTTGTAGAGTTGTGTTGTGATATCTTCCCGTGAGTCCCTGATCTTGATCATACACATTTGCGTGTATGATTAGTGTACGGTCGAATTGGGGGCGTCACAAGTTGGTATCAGAGCCGACTGCCTGTAGCAATCCCCCTTCCACACTCCTTGGCCGAAGTTGAGTCTAGTCATTGCAAAACCTTTACTAACATGGCTGTGTGCCTATGGGCCCACGTCGCCATTCGGTGGTATTAGTATCTTTTACTCCTCGTCTATACTCTCGGACTCTGATCTCTCTTCTATTCGGGTTAAATGATTTTGCTAACTCTAACTCTAGGTTCCCGTAATTACTTCCTCCCGGAGAGCCCAGATGATCGACTGCTTCACCAGAAGATTTTGAAGATACTCTTCGATGCTTTCACGAGACCCTTGTGCCCTCTGTCTTTTCAATTCCCTGCTACCGAGATATCCATATGGATAATGACCTACACTTGTCGTTCATACAATCACTCCCTGTTGCTCTTGTTACTACAAATTACATCGAATTGTTCTTCGACTTTTAAGAATCCCTTGTGCCACTGCCTTGTAGTTCCTTGCCGTAGAAACATCCCTACGGATAATTCCTCGCACTTATCGAGTATGCACTCATTCCCAGTTGTTCTTGTGTTCCGCAAAAGACTTTGAAATAATATTTGATCTTTCGAAAATCCTCAACAGCCTGATGTTCTTCGAATTCTTGCATACTTGCATTCCTGTTAATTCCATTGGTCTAGCAATTTACTTTAAAAACCTTTGTGATTGTCATTCTGATCCTTTGATTCAACATGTGTGTGAATGCACACAATCATCAGTTGTTCCCTGGAATTAATCCTTCCGATTCAGACGTCATTCCGGACCTGAGCTGGATCTCCACCACTCAAATTGCCATTGATTATACCCCTAAGGCTATTCAACTTACCCACCCTTGATCAGAGCGTCTGCTTCTGATCCTTCTATTTGGAAATCATAATTCCTTTGATAACTAAGCATCGAATCATTCAGGTGTTCTATAATCTGATGCCCTTGCATCCTTTCTTCAACTGATTGTGTGCCGATGCTCACATCAGCTCCACTATGGACCGTCAGATCCTTTATTGGATTATTATTAGACAGTGTCATCCGTATTCAATAACCTTGTGAGCTTTTCCTCGGATACATAATGCTTTTGGTAAATTGTATCCTCTGTTTTCTCAACCATGCTCTGTTTTCGAGCTGGTGGTATTTACGATTGAAGCTTGTGGTATATGTTTCCACGATACCCTGACGGGTTGAACCTATGCCTTTCTTAATCTGTGTGAACCCGAAAGTTTTCACGGGTCATACTCCTCTGGTAATTCACCAGGTAGGTTTTGACACTGACATCAATTTTATCTAGAGCAGTGAATGAAAGGTTATGCATTGAAGAAGTGGGAGTCGACATTGAACTTTGTGTTCATGCCCATGGACACGATGTAGATCTTATCATTAAAGCTTCTCTTAAATTATTTTTTTCCCTTGGTATAAGTTCTTATATCTGGGATCCGGCCTTTTGCAATCCTGGTTTTGACCATACGTTCTTCTTTGACCCCATTTCACGGGCAAGTTTAAGAACTTGTCTTCTGTGGATCAATACACCAGTCCAACCTTTACTTTGATCTTCCGTCGAGTATTACACCATGGTTCCTCGATAATATCAAGTACTAAATAACCTCTTATGAGTTCTTCATCAAGTACTACATTCTCACTGATTCCAATTTTTCACGGGCTCTGAGTTATTAAACACTCAAAAACCGATAACTGAACCGAGTCCACACTACGGTTCAACAACTATTATAAATCTTCTTTGCTTACGAGTTTGTACCCGATCACATCCTTCCTACCCTATTTTGGCTATATCATTACTGTGATGATTTTAACTGTGCTACCTGGTCCTTATTCCCGGAGCACAACTTTCGATGATGAGCTAAGCTTATGCCGATCTTCCTCGTCATACCATTTCGCCTAGCTTGATTTTGAGTTTGTGTCGTACCTGTGGTTCCAATAACCTTTTGCTCCATCATTCCTTGACTTGATGTCATCGCCAATCGATTACATCTTCATGAATTCTCTCGACAAATGTGTCATGATCATCATCAGCATTCTGAGCTCTTCCAGGATATCAATTGAATTCATGATGAGAAATACCATCCTTGCCCTTGATGATTTGTGTTATCATCGACCACCTTATTGCCTTCCATTCATCACAAACTTGTTCTTGTTATGGATGCAACTTGCTATCCAGTTTGTATTATGTTCTATCTTGGAGTATTACCATCTTTATGTCAAGAATGTCGTGAGAATATCACCACCCTTAAGAATTCTTGATACAAGTGATACTTATTAACATCACCATTCTTTCTTTGTCCCCGTGTTGTTTCTAACTGAAATACCGACAAATGGTTTGTGATGTGTAAATTCTAAACTTCTAGCAACCCTATTGCTTTGAAGTTATTGGTCTACAGTTTCATTCTAAGTCTATTGTTTATTGAATCATCATTCGAACATTGATCGTGCTACCTAGTCCAGATTCCTGGGTGCACCCTTCTATCATTGTTCAGTTGTGTATGTTTCCCTCGAGCATACATCATTATATCATTTGATCCGACAAATGATATTTCCTTGTTCACATAATTGTGGAAATCAATCCTTTGGAAATCTCGATGATTTGTTGCTGAGCCTATCAGCCACCTCCTCATCCTCTCCTTGGTTTACTGATGAACTCTTGTTTCAGAGCTCACTTCCATAGATCATTTATGAGAATCTCACAATGTCATCTCGTCAAATTGTGTTGCACCTTTTCTTCTCAGGCATCCTGAGTCGGAGGTATCCTAACACCAATCAAATCTGAATCTCGGTCAGATATGATGGTTGGAACATATTTCCAAGAGTTATAACATTGGTCTTTATATGACCCGGTAAGGTGGTGTCATACCTAGCCCACCTGGCCGGAGGCCCTATTGTTATAGTTCCCTTTTAGCAAGACTATCCATTCTTCCATAAGGAAATTGTAAGGCTTATTCTACGAGTTGTCCCTCATGGATCCTTTGTGAATCCAAAGTCTGATCTTTACCCAATGACCATGTCAATGCTATCTCGAAGCATGTCGGTAGTACACCGAATTTTCAATAAGAAGCTTTGAAGCACAATGCTAAATTTTCTTTATCATTTATCCTAACACCGTTGTATGGGTAATGTCATGAAATTTCTCTCCCCTACGTAAAGAGTTTTCTACATTATATCCTGTCATGGATATCATGCTCTGCTTGTCCTTGGGAAGGATATAACCTTGAAATATGTGTTTAAACACATTTTCCTTTCCATTGTTCTGTTTAATCTGATAATCATATTTTCCTTTCCATTGCTTGGTTTAACCTTTCTTGAGGTCTACATGATCTAAGAAGTAATATTCTCCTGCTTATGCAAACACCTCGGTGTACAATTCTGTTAGTGAGACCCTGTTTCTACTGTTGATGTCTTTCCGGTAACCGCCGATGGATGAGAACTTTGCCTACTGGTCCGCCTCGTTCAACGAGCAGGAAAATGGTTTTCCTCGTCCCTCGCCCTTGGTACCGACGTTGTTGCCGACATAACTGACAGGCTACCCTCTGACATGCCTTGCTATCATGACCGTGCAAGATGTCACCGCTCCTCCTACTTTTAACCCACATGGTGGGCCCATAACCCACAGTTCCACGGGATCGAAACCTGACTCTCATGTACATCCTTGTTTTGAAGTTATCCCTTGCGCTTCGTTTCATATGTAATTTGCGAGCCACCTTCCTAGTGATCAATTCTGGTATCGGACACAATACTTATTCCCGTTACTCTGAACCCCTTTCACACTCTGTTTCAGGCAATGAACGATTGCCTATCCGCTTGAAACTTCTTATTGCACCGTCTTACTTTGCTCTCGATGTGTTTCATTTGTTCAAACTCGGGAGATACTCATATGTTCATTCTTGGGATACCCCTAGATGATTCTCCCTTATAACATCCTATCGTTGTAGGGCTGCCCCTTACCTATTCGTAAGTACGATGGAGTTCCCCGAAGAAAGGACGACATCTTCATCATGATGACCTGAAACAGCGAAATGAAGACGTCAATGTAATGGAGCAACCTCTTCGAGAAGAACAACCAAGACCAAGAACACTCCCTAGAATTTTGTAACCCGAACCTTCCCCCTTTACTTCCCTCTTAAATCTCGGGACGAGATTTCTTGTAGTGGAGGAAAATTGTGACGCCCGGATATTTAAACTACAGTAATCCAACGCTAATCATGCCACGTCACCACGGTTACTGTTGATAATCTACCGTTAGTCCAAAACCGAGTCAAATTCAAAAATTAAAATAAAGTTAAATTATAAAAGTTTTCAAAAGTTAAAACAAAAATGTTCGGGCAGTGCCATAATTTGTATATTTAATTATGGTGTAATAAACATATTTTTATAAAGTGCCTAAGTGCTTTAAACTAAATAAACGGAAAAGAGAAATAAATAAAAGAAAAATGGAAAAGACAAAACAACAAAAGAAAAAAAAAGAA
>NC_041382.1:702350904-702431226 GCF_002162155.2 Triticum dicoccoides | reverse complement strand
CACGGCGCCCGACCGCGCCCGCTCCCCCCACCTCTGCTGCCTGCCCCTGGCCTCGCCGTCCCACTGTGGTGGTCGCACCCCGCGTCACCCCGCCGCTGCGCCCTGCCTCGCCCACCGCACCGCGGCCTCCCCGCCGCTCGACGCTGCTACTGCCAGCTGCTTCCCGCCGCACTGCGCCCTGCTGCCTTCCCCGTCGCCGCTACTGGCCACACGCCCTGGCTCGCCGCTTGCCCCCCCCCTCGTTGGTCGCGCCTGAGGCAGCGGACGGGCGCCCGTTGCGCCAGATCGGGCTGCGCCCGACGCCCGCAGCACCCGAACCCAATAAGGCCATGGGCCTATGACAAACGGGCCCCAGCGCCCCATAACGTATTTAAAGAAATAAAAAATAAAAATAAAAATAATTAATTAATTAATCAATTAAAGAAATAATTAACTTAGTTAATTTTGATTAATTAAATTAAACAACTGATTGCATATTAGTTACCTAATTCTAAACCCTAATTAACTAAAACAGTCAATGACAGGGGGGTCCCACCCCTGTTGACCAGTCAAACGTTGACTGGTCAACTGGGTCCCTCTGGCCCACCTGTCAGCCACTGGGTACACTTTTGTGTACACTGTGCTGGGTGCGCGTAGCAATTTAGCATTTATTTTCGAATTAAAAATAATTTCAGAATAATATTAGAACTTTGAAAAATCATAGAAAATTAACCGTAGCTCGGATCGAAAAACTTTGTACATGAAAGTTGCTCAGAACGTCGAGACAAACCAGGATACATAGCCCATTCGTCCGCCACACATCCCTAACCTATCGAACATGCAACTTTCCACCTCCGGTTCGTTTGTCCGAAAACGCGAAACACCGGGGATAATTTCCCGGATGTTTCCCCCCTTCACCGATACCACCTCATACCGCGTTAGGGCATACCTAGCATCACGCTTTGTCATGTCATGCATCGTCATGCATTTGTTTGCATTGTATTTATTGTTTCTTCCCCCTCTTCTCTCGCTAGACACCGAGACTGACGCCGCTGCTACCCAGTACGACTATGGTGTTGACGACCCCTCTCTCTTGCCATAGCAACCAGGCAAGCCCCCCCCCCTTGATCACCAGATATCGCCTACTCTTCTCTATACTGCTTGCATTAGAGTAGTGTAGCATGTTACTGCTTCTGTTAATCCTATCCTGATGCATAGTCTGTCCTTGCTACTACTGTTGTTACCTTTACCAGCAATCCTAATGCTTAGTATAGGATGCTAGTTTATCATCAGTGGCCATACATTCTTGTCCGTCTGCCATGCTATACTATCGGGCCGTGATCACTCGGGAGGTGATCACAGGTATATACTATATACTTCATACAAGATACATGTGATGACTAAAGTCGGGTTGGCTCGAGGAGTACCCGCAGTTGATTCACCAATTGGGGGTTGGGAGGACATACTTTCCTGATAGCCCTCTGTGTGGATCTTTGTGGCGAAGCGACAGGGCAGGTTGAGACCACCTAGGAGAGAGGTGGGCCTGGCCTTGGTCAACGTTCGCGGTTATTTCAAAATAACACGCTTAACGAGATCTTGGTATTTGATCTGAGTCTGTTTACTGGCCTATACGCACTAACCATCTACGCGGGGACAGTTATGGGCACTCGACGTCGTGGTATCAGCCGAAGCCTTCGTGACGTCAGCGACTGAGCGGCGCGTGTCGGGTTGTACTAGAACGCCTACTCTTGTATAAGGGAGGCTAGGTCTGCTCACCGGCCGCGTACGCAACGTGCAGGTGTGCAATGGGCGATGGGCCCAGACCCTTGCGCCATATGATTTAGACTGGCGTGCTGACCTCTCTGTTGTGCCTAGGTAGGGCTGCGCCGTGTTGATCTTCCGAGGCCGGGCATGACCCAGGAAAGTGTGTCCGGCCAAATGGGATCGAGCATGTTGGGTTATGTGGTGCACCCCTGCAGGGAAGTTAATCTATTCGAATAGCCGTCATCTTCGGTAACAGGACGACTTGGAGTTGTACCTTGACCTTATGACAACTAGAACCGGATACTTAATAAAACAAACCCTTCCAAGTGACAGATACAACCGGTGGTCGCTCTCTCACAGGGCGACGAGGGGAGGATCATCGGTTAGGATTATGCTACACGATGCTACTTGGTGAACTTACCATCTACTCTCTTATCCTGCTGCAAGATGGAGGTTACCAGAAGCGTAGTCTTCGATAGGACTAGCTATCCTCCTCTTTATTCCAGCATTCTGCAGTTCAGTCCACATATGATACCTTATTCCTTTTGATACCAATGCATACATATGTAGTATAGCTCCTTGCTTGCGAGTACTTTGGATGAGTACTCACGGTTGCTTTGCTCCCCCTTTTTCCCCCTTCCTATACTCGATTGCTGTGACCAGACGTTGGAGCCCAGGAGCCAGACGCCACTGTCGATGACGACTACTACTACTCGGGAGGTGCCTACTACTACGTAGAGCCCGCTCACGACGACCAGGAGTAGTTTAGGAGGATCCCAGGCAGGAGGCTTGTGCCTCTTTCGATCTGTATCCCGGTTTTGGCTAGCCTTCTTAAGGCAAACTTGTTTAACTTATGTCTGTACTCAGATATTGTTGCTTCCGCTGACTCGTCTATGATCGAGCTCTTGTATTCGAGCCCTCGAGGCCCCTGGCTTGTAATATGATGCTTGTATGACTTAATTTATTGGGGGCGTCACATCCTAGTGGTTCTTTATTTGCACTCATCAATGGAAATTCTCATTGCTTTGAGAGACTCATTGATATCATGCTTAGGAGGAATAGGTCTAAGTTTCAAAGAATCAACATCAAGAGAAGTTCTGTCAACGTTCCTAGCCAACTCATCAATCTTAAGCAATCTCTCTTCAATCAAAGCATTGAAATTCTTCTACGAAGTAATAAATTCTTTAATATTAGATTCAAAATTAGAGGGCATATTATTAAAATTTCCATAAGAATTGTTGTAGGAATTACCATAATTATTACAGGAATTACTAGGATAAGGCCTAGGATTAAAGTTTCCTCCATACGCGTTGTTACCAAAATTATTCCTACCAACAAAATTCACATCCATAGATTCATTATTATTCTCAATCAAAGTAGACAAAGGCGTATCATTAGGATCAGAAGAAACACTCTTATTAGCAAATAATTTCATAAATCCATCCATCTTTCCACTCAAAACATTAATTTCTTCTATCGGATGCACTTTCTTATTAGTAGATCTTTCAGTGTGCCATTGAGAATAATTAACCATAATATTATCTAGGAGTTTAGTAGCTTCTCCTAAAGAGATTTCCATAAAAGTGCCTCCCGCGGCCGAATCTAAAAGATTTCTAGAAGCAAAATTCAATCCGGCATAAAAAAATCTGTATAATCATCCACAAATTCAAACCATGTGTTGTGCAATCATGTATCATTAATTTCAATCCAGTAGGAGGCTACGCGCGAGTCCCTCGCACCTACACAAAACAAATAAATCCTCGCAACCAACGCGATAAGGGGTTGTCAATCCCTACATGGTCACTTACGAGAGTGAGATCTGCTAGATATGATAAGATAATATTTTTGGTACTTTTATGATAAAGATGCAAAGTAAAATAAAAGCAATGAAAATAACTTAGTGTTGGAAGATTAATATGATGAAGCTAGACCCGGGTGCCATAGGTTTCACTAGTGGCTTCTCTCAAGAGCATAAGTATTTTACGGTGGGTGAACAAATTACTGTTGAGCAATTGAGCATAGTTATGAGAATATGTAGGTATGATCATGAATATAGGCATCACATCCGAGACATGTAGACCGACTCCTGCCTGCATCTACTACTATTACTCCACACATCGAACGCTATCCAGCATGCATCTAGAGTATTAAATTCAAGAGAACAGAGTAATGCTTTAAGCAAGATGACATGATGTAGAGGGATAAATTCATGCAATATGATAAAAACCCCATCTTGTTATCCTCGATGGCAACAATACAATACGTGCCTTGCTGCCCCTACTGTCACTGGGAAAGGACACCACAATATTGAACCCAAAGCTAAGCACTTCTCCCATTGCAAGAAAGATCAATCTAGTAGGACAAACCAAACTGATAATTCGAAGAGACTTGTAAAGATAACCAATCATACATAAAAGAATTCAGACAAGATTCAAATATTGTTCATAGATAAACTTGATCATAAACCCACAATTCATCGGTCTCAACAAACACACCGCAAAAGAAGATTACATCGAATAGATCTCAAGAGAGGGGGAGAACTTTGTATTGAGATCCAAAAAGAGAGAAGAAGCCATCTAGCTAATAACTATGGACCCGAAGGTCTGAGGTAAACTACTCACACTTCATCGGAGAGGCTATGGTGTTGATGTAGAAGCCCTCCGTGATCGATGCCCCCTCCGGCGGAGCTCCGGAACAGGCCCCAAGATGGGATCTCGTGGATACAGAAAGTTACAGCGGTGGAATTAGGGTTTTGGCTCCGTATTTGATTGTTTGGGGTACGTAGGTATATATAGGAGGAAGAAGTACGTCGGTGGAGCAACAGGGGGCCCACGAGGGTGGAGGGCGCGCCTAGGGGGGGTAGGCGCCCCCCCCCTACCTCGTGGCCTCCCTGTTGGTTGCTTGACGCATGGTCCAAGTCTCCTGGATCATGTTCGCTCTGAAAATCACGTTCCCGAAGGTTTCATTCCGTTTGGACTCCGTTTGATATTCCTTTTCTTCAAAACCCTAAAATAGGCAAAAAAACAGCAATTCTGGGCTGGGCCTCCAGTTAATAGGTTAGTCCCAAAATAATATAAAAGTGGATAATAAAGCCCAATAATGTCCAAAACAGAAGATAATATAGCATGGAGCAATCAAAAATTATAGATACGTTGGAGACGTATCAACACCTAACCAATCTAGGAGACACCACTCTCCAAAAGGTAATAGATGGTGTGTTGATGATGAAATCCTTGCTCTTTGTGCTTCAAATGATAGTCTCCCCAACACTCAACTCTCTCTCACGGATTTAGATTTGGTGGAAAGATGATTTGAGTGGAAAGCAACTTGGGGAAGGGTAGAGATCAAGATTCTTGTGGTTGGAATGGAATATTTTGATCTCAACACATGAGTAGGTGGTTCTCTCTCAGAAAATGTATGCTAGAAGTGTAGGCACGTTTTTATACCTCTCTCCACAAATGGAGGATGGGTGGAGGGGTATATATAGCATTCACACAAAATCTAACCGTTGCACACAATTTACCAAACTTGGTGACGCCGAATCATGAAACTCGGTCAGACTGATTTAGTTCAAATGTGAACGTTAGGATTTTCGGTGGGACCGACATGTCAACTCGGTGTGTCCGATTTCATTAGGGTTAGGGCATAACGTAATCTCGGTGAGACCAATCAATAAACTCGGTAGGACCGATTTCTGTAATAGGCAAACAGAGAGTTGGTCAGGCAAACTCGATGGGACCGAATCGCTCATTTCGGTGAGACCAAAATGTTATTAAAGGGAAACAGAGAGTTTGCATTGCAAACTCGGTGGGACCGATCACTCATCTCTGTTGGACCGAAACGTTACGAAGGGAAATAGAGAGTTTGCAATCCCATCTTGGTGAGACCGAGATCCCTATCGGTAAGACCGAAGTGACCAGGGTTTCTGGCAGTGGCTATGTCAAATGAACTCGATGGAGCCGGAAAGATAATTTCGATGGGGCCGAGTGTGACTTTTGGTATGGGACATATGTGGATATGAGAAAGTGGTTGAGGGCTTTTGGAGCATATCACTAAGCATTTTGAGCAAGCAAACCATTAAGCAACACCTCATCCCCTTTTAATAGTATTGGATTTTCCTCTGGACTCAATGTGATCTTCGATCACTAAACTGAAAATGTAGAGTCTTGAGCTTGAGCCAATATGTGTCCGTAGCATTTTGAGGGGTCTACATTCCTAATCCATGCCATGCCAATCATTAAACTTTCTGAAATGATCATCTTGAAATAGCATTAGTTCAATGAGCTATATGTTGTTAGGAATTACCAAAACCACCCAGGGATAGTTGTATTGAGCGATCTATACGGCGTGTATTGATAGGTGTATTGGCATTGTGCGGCATGTGGCAGGCCACAGCCTCATTTTTCTTGTTTTTTTACAGTTTTTCGTTTTACCTTTTTACTTTCGTACATAGTTCGAAATATTCTAAGTGTTGGGGAACGTAGCATAAATTCAAAATTTTTCCTACGTGTCACCAAGATCTATCTATGGAGTCATCTAGCAACAAGGGAGGAGTGGATCTACATACCCTTGTAGATCGCGCGCGGAAGCGTTCAAGAGAACGGGGTTGATGGAGTCGTACTCGTCGTGATCCAAATCACCGATGATCCTAGCGCCGAACGGACGGCACCTCCGCGTTCAACACACGTACGGAGCAGCGACGTCTCCTCCTTCTTGATCCAGCAAGGGGGGAGGAGAGGTTGATGGAGATCTAGCAGCACAGCGGTGTGGTGGTGGAAGTAGCGGGATTCCAACAGGGCTTCGCCAAGCACTGCGGGAGGAGGGAGATGTGTCATGGGAGGGAGAGGGAGGCGCCAGGGCTTAGGTATGGTTTCCCTCCCTTCCCCCCACTATATATAGGGCCAAGGGAGAGGGGGGGCGCAGCCTTGGCCCTTCCTCCAAGGAAGGGTCCGGCCAGGGAGGAGTCCATCCTCCCCAAGGCACCTCGGAGGTGCCTTCCCCCTTTAGGACTCTTCCTTTCCTTATCTCTTCGCGCATGGGCCTCTTGGGGCTGGTGCCCTTGGCCCATACAGGCCAAGGCGCACACCCCTACAGCCCATGTGGCCCCCCGGGGTAGGTGGCCCCACCCGATGGACCCCCGGGACCCTTTTGGTGGTCCCGGTACAATACCGGTGACCCCGAAACTTGTCCCGATGGCCGAAATAGCACTTCCTATATATAATTCTTTACCTCCAGACCATTCCGGAACTCCTCGTGACGTCCGGGATCTCATCCGGGACTCCAAACAACTTTCAGGTTACCGCATACTAATATCTCTATAACCCTAGCGTCACCGAACCTTAAGTGTGTAGACCCTACGGGTTTGGGAGACATGCAGACATGACCGAGATGACTCTCCGGTCAATAACCAACAGCGGGATCTGGATACCCATGTTGACTCCCACATGTTCCACGATGATCTCATCGGATGAATCACGATGTCAAGGATTCGATCAATCCCGCATTCAATTCCCTTTGTCTAGCGGTATTGTACTTGCCCGAGATTCGATCGTCGGTATCCGATACCTTGTTCAATCTCGTTACCGGCAAGTCTCTTTACTCGTTCCGTAACACATCATCCCGTGATCAACTCCTTGATCACATTGTGCACATTATGATGATGTCCTACCGAGTGGGCCCAGAGATACCTCTCCGTTTACACGGAGTGACAAATCCCAGTCTCGATTCGTGCCAACCCAACAGACACTTTCGGAGATACCTGTAGTGTACCTTTATAGCCACCCAATTACGTTGTGACGTTTGGCACACCCAAAGCACTACTACGGTATCCGGGAGTTACACAATCTCATGGTCTAAGGAAACGATACTTGACATTAGAAAAGCTTTAGCATACGAACTACATGATCTTGTGCTAGGCTTAGGATTGGGTCTTTGTCCATCACATCATTCTCCTAATGATGTGATCCCATTATCAATGACATCCAATGTCCATGGTCAGGAAACCGTAACCATCTATTGATCAACGAGCTAGTCAACTAGAGGCTTACTAGGGACATGGTGTTGTCTATGTATCCACACATGTATCTGAGTTTCCTATCAATACAATTCTAGCATGGATAATAAACGATTATCATGAACAAGGAAATATAATAATAACTAATTTATTATTGCCTCTAGGGCATATTTCCAACAGTCTCCCACTTGCACTAGAGTCAATAATCCAGTTCACATCGATATGTGATTAACACTCAAGGTCACATCCTCATGTGACTAACACCCAAAGAGTTTACTAGAGTCAATAATCTAGTTCACATTACCATGTGATTAACACTCGATGAGTTCTGGGTTTGAACATGTTATGCTTGTGAGAGATGTTATAGTCAACGGGTCTGAATCTTTCAGATCCATATGTACTTCGCAAATCTCTATGTCATCTTGTAGATGCAGCTACTACGCTATATTTGGAGCTATTCCAAATAACTGTTCTACTATACGAATCTAGTTTACTACTCAGAATAATCTGGATTAGTGTCAAAGTTTGCATCGGCGTAACCCTTTACGACGAACTCTTTTACCACCTCCATAATCGAGAAAATTCCTTAGTCCACTAGTTACTAAGGATAACTTTGACCGCTGTCTTGTGATCCATTCTTGGATCACTCTTGTACCCCCTTGACTGACTCATGGCAAGGCACATTTCAGGTGCGGTACACAGCATAGCATACTGTAGGGCCTATGTCTTAAGCATAGGGGACGACCTTCGTCCTTTCTCTCTATTCTGCCGTGGTCGAGCTTTAAGTCTTAACTTCATACCTTACAACTCAGGCAAGAACTCCTTCTTTGACTGATCCATCTTGAACACCTTCAAGATCATGTCAAGGTATGTGCTCATTTGAAAGTACCATTAAGCGTTCTGATCTATCCTTATAGATCTTGATGCTCAATGTTCAAGTAGCTTAATCCAGGCTTTCCATTGAAAAACACTTTCCAACTAACCCTATATGCTTTCCAGAAATTCTACGTCATTTCTGATCAACAATATGTCAACAACATATATTCATCAGAAATTCTATAGTGCTCCCACTCACTTCTTTGGAAATACAAGTTTCTCATAAACTTTGTATAAACCCAAAATCTTTGATCATCATCAAAGCATACATTCCAACTCCGAGATGCTTACTCCAGTCCCTAGAAGGATTGCTGGAGCTTTGCATACTTATTAGCATCTTTCAGGATTGACAAAACCTTCCGATTTGTATCACATACAACCTTTCCTCAAAATAAACGTCGAGGAAACAATGTTTTGACATCCTATCTGCAAGATTTCATAAATAATGTAGTAATCGCTAATATAATTCCAACAGACTCTTAGCATCGCTACAAGTGAGAAAGTCTCACCGTAGTCAACTCCTTGAACTTTGTCGGGAAACTTCTTAACGACAAGTCGAGCTTTCTTAATGGTGACATTTACCATCATTGTCCGTCTTCCTTTTAAAATCCATCTGTACTCAACAGCCTCACGACCATCGAGCTGTTTTGTCAAAGTCTACACTTTGTTTTCATACATGGATCCTCTCTCGGATTTTATGGCCTCGAGCCATTTATCGGAATACGGGCCCACCATCGCTTCTCCATAGCTTGTAGGTTCATTGTTGTCTAGCAACATTACTTCCAAGACAGGATTACGTACCACTCTGAAGTAGTACGCATCCTTGTCATCTCACGAGATTTGGTAGTGACTTGATCTGAAGTTTCATGATCACTATCATAAGCTTCCACTTCAATTGGTGTAGGTGCCACAGGAACAACTCCTGTGCCCTGCCACACACTAGTTGAAGAGACGGTTCAATAACCTCATCAAGTCTCCACCATCCTCCCACTCAATTCTTTCGAGAGAAACTTTTCCTTGAGAAAGGACCCGATTCTAGAAACAATCCCTTATTGCTTTCGGATCTGAGACAGGAGGTATACCCAACTGTTTTTGGGTGTCCTATGAAGATGCATTTATCCGCTTTGGGTTCGAGCTTATCAGCCTGAAACTTTTTCACATAAGCGTCGCAGCCCCAAACTTTCAAGAAATGACAGCTTAGGTTTCTCTAAACCATAGTTCATACGGTGTCATCTCATCGGAATTACATGGTGCCCTATTTAAAGTGAATGCGGTTGTCTCTAATGCCTAACCCATAAACTATCATGGTAATTCGATAAGAGACATCATGGTATGCATCATATCCAATAGGGTGCAGTTATGATGTTCGGACACACCATCACACTATGGTGTTCCAGGCTGTATTAGTTGTGAAACAATTTCCACAATGTCTTAATTCTATGCCAAACTCGTAATTCAGATATTCATCTCTATGATCATATCATAGATATTTTATCCTCTTGTCACGACGATCTTTCAACTTCACCCTGAAATTACTTGAACCTTTCAATAATTCAGACTCGTGATTCATCAAGTAAATATACTCAACATCTACTCAAATCATCTGTGAAGTAAGAACATAACGATATCCACTACATGCCTCAGCACTCATTGGACTGCACACATCAAAATGTATTACTTCCAACAAGTTGCTTTCTAGTTCCATTTTACTGAAAACGAGGCTTTCAGTCATCTTGCCCATGTGGTATGATTTGCATGTCTCAAGTGATTCAAAATCAAGTGAGTCCAAACGGTCCATTTGCATGGAGTTTCTTCATGCATATACACCAATAGACATGGTTCGCATGCCTCAAACTTTTCAAAAATGAGTGAGCCCAAAGATCCATCAACATGGAGCTTCTTTCATGCGTTTTATACCGATATGACTTACATGGCAGTGCCACAAGTAGGTGGTACTATCATTACTATCTTTTGGCATGAACATGTGTATCACTACGATCGAGATTCAATAAACCATTCATTTTAGGTGCAAGACCATTGAAGGTATTATTCAAATAAACAGAGTAACCATTATTCTCCTTAAATGAATAACTGTATTGCGATAGACATAATCCAATCATATCTATGCTCAACGCAAACACCAATCTTGATGGTAGAGGGAGCGTACGATATTTGATCAACCTTGGAAATACTTCCAACACATATCGTCATCTCACCTTTAGCTAGTCTCCGTTTATTCCGTAGCTTTTATTTCGAGTTACTAACACTTAGCAACCGAACCGGTATCTAATACCCTGGTGCTACTAGGAGTACTAGTAAAGTACACATTAACATAATGTATATCCAATATACTTCTATCGACAGCCTTCTCATCTACCAAGTATCTAGGGTAATTCTGCTCCAGTGGCTGTTCCCCTTATTACAGAAGCACTTAGTCTCGGGTTTGGGTTCAACCTTGGGTTTCTTCACTAGAGCAGCAGCTGATTTGTCGTTTCATGAAGTATCCCTTCTTGCCCTTGCCCTTCTTGAAACTAGTGGTTTCACCAACCATCAACAATTGATGCTCCTTCTTGATTTCTACTTTTGTGGTGTCAGACATCGCGAATATCTCAAGGATCATCATATATGTCCCCGATACATTATAGTTCATCACGAAGCTCTAGCAGCTTGGTGGTAATGACTTCGGAGAAACATCAATATCTCATCTGGAAGATCAACTCCCACTCGATTCAAATGATTGTTGTACTCAGACAATCTGAGCACAAGCTCAACAATTGAGCTTTTCTCCTTAGTTTGCAGGCTAAGAAAATCGTCGGAGGTCTCATACCTCTTGGCGTGGGCACGAGCCTGAAATCCCAATTTCAGCCCTCGAAACATCTCATATTTTTGGCGACATTTCAAATCGTCTTCGGTGCCTCAACTCTAAGCCGTTTAACTGAACTATCACGTAGTTATCAAAATGTGTATGTCAGATGTTCGCAACATCCACAGACGACGTTCGAGGTTCAGCACACTGAGCGGTGCATTAAGGACATAAGCCTTCAATGAAGCAATGAGGACAATCCTTAGTTTACGGACCTAGTCCGCATAATTGCTACTACCAACTTTCAACTAAATTTTCTCTAGGAACATATCTAAACAGTAGAACTAAAGCGCGAGCTACGACATAATTTGCGAAGATCTTTTGACTACGTTCAGGATAATTAAGTTCATCTTATGAACTCCCACTCAGATAGACATCCCTCTAGTCATCTAAGTGATTACATGATCCGAGTCAACTAGGTCGTGTCCGATCATCACGTGAGACGGACTAGTCATCATCGGTGAACATCTTCATGTTGATCGTATCTACCATACGACTCATGCTCGACCTTTCGGTCTCTTGTGTTCCGAGGCCATGCCTATACATGCTAGGCTCGTCAAGTCAACCTAAGTGTTTCGCGTGTGTAAATCTGTCTTACACCCGTTGTATGTGAACGTTAGAATCTATCACACCCGATCATCACGTGGTGCTTCGAAACAACGAACTGTCGCAACGGTGCACAGTTAGGGGGAACACTTTCTTGAAATTTTAATGAGGGATCATCTTATTTACTACCGTCGCTCTAAGTAAAAAAGATGCATAAACATGATAAACATCACATGCAATCAAATAGTGACATGATATGGCCATCATCACTTTGCTCCTCTTGATCTCCATCTTCGGGGCTCCATGATCATCATCGTCACCGGCATGACACCATGATCTCCATCATCATGATCTCTGTCATCGTGTCTTCATGAAGTTGTCTCGTCAACTATTACTTCTACTACTACAGCTAACGGTTAGCAATAAAGTAAAGTAATTACATGACATTTATGTTGACACGTAGGTCATAAATAAATTAAGACAACTCCTATGGCTCCTGCCGGTTGTCATACTCATCGACATGCAAGTCGTGATTCCTATTACAAGAACATGATCAATCTCATACATCACATATATCATTCATCACATCCTTTTGGCCATATCACATCACATAGCATACCCTGCAAAAACAAGTTAGACATTCTCTAATTGTTGTTTGCATGTTTTACGTGGCTGCTATGGGTTTCTAGCAAGAACGTTTCTTACCTACGCAAAAACCACAACGTGATATGCCAATTGCTATTTACCCTTCATAAGGACCCTTTTCATCGAATCCGATCCGACTAAAGTGGGAGAGACAGACACCCGCTAGCCACCTTATGCAACTAGTGCATGTCAGTCGGTGGAACCAGTCTCACGTAAGAGTACGTGTAAGGTCGGTCCGGGCCGCTTCATCCCACAATGCCGCCGAATCAAGATTGGACTAGTAACGGTAAGCATATTGAACAAAATCAACGCCCACAACTACTTTGTGTTCTACTCGTGCATAGAAACTACGCATAGACCTAGCTCATGATGCCACTGTTGGGGAACGTAGCATAAATTCAAAATTTTCCTACGTGTCACCAAGATCTATCTATGGAGTCATCTAGCAACGAGGGAGGAGTGGATCTACATACCCTTGTAGATCGCGCGCGGAAGCGTTCAAGAGAACGGGGTTGATGGAGTCGTACTCGTCGTGATCCAAATCACCGATGATCCTAGCGCCGAACGGACGGCACCTCCACATTCAACACACGTACGGAGCAGCGACGTATCCTCCTTCTTGATCCAGCAAGGGGGGAGGAGAGGTTGATGGAGATCCAGCAGCACGACGGCGTGGTGGTGGAAGTAGCGGGATTCCAACAGGGCTTCGCCAAGCACTGTGGGAGGAGGGAGATGTGTCATGGGAGGGAGAGGGAGGTGCCGAGGCTTAGGTATGGTTTCCCTCCCTTCCCCCCACTATATATAGGGCCAAGGGAGAGGGGGGACGCAGCCTTGGCCCCTCCTCCAAGGAAGGGTGCGGCCAGGGAGGAGTCCATCCTCCCCAAGGCACCTCGGAGGTGCCTTCCCCCTTTAGGACTCTTCCTTTCCTTATCTCTTGGCGCATGGGCCTCTTGGGGCTGGTGCCCTTGGCCCATACAGGCCAAGGTGCACACCCCTACAGCCCATGTGGCCCCCCAGGGTAGATGGCCCCACCCGGTGGACCCCCGGGACCCTTCCGGTGGTCCCGGTACAATACCGGTGACCCCGAAACTTGTCCCGATGGCCGAAATAGCACTTCTTATATATAATTCTTTACCTCCGGACCATTCCGGAACTCCTCGTGACGTCCGGGATCTCATCCGGGACTCCAAACAACTTTCAGGTTACCGCATACTAATATCTCTATAACCCTAGCGTCACCGAACCTTAAGTGTGTAGACCCTACGGGTTCGGGAGACATGCAGACATGACCGAGATGACTCTCCGGTCAATAACCGACAGCGGGATCTGGATACCCATGTTGACTCCCACATGTTCCACGATGATCTCATCGGATGAACCACGATGTCGAGGATTCGATCAATCCCGCATTCAATTCCCTTTGTCTAGCGGTATTGTACTTGCCCGAGATTCGATCGTCGGTATCCGATACCTTGTTCAATCTCGTTACCGGCAAGTCTCTTTACTCGTTCCGTAACACATCATCTCGTGATCAACTCCTTGATCACATTGTGCACATTATGATGATGTCCTACCGAGTGGGCCCAGAGATACCTCTCCGTTTACACGGAGTGACAAATCCCAGTCTCGATTCGTGCCAACCCAACAGACACTTTCGGAGATACCTGTAGTGTACCTTTATAGCCACCCAGTTACGTTGTGACGTTTGGCACACCCAAAGCACTCCTACGGTATCCGGGAGTTGCACAATTTCATGGTATAAGGAAACGATACTTGACATTAGAAAAGCTTTAGCATACGAACTACATGATCTTGTGCTAGGCTTAGAATTGGGTCTTTGTCCATCACATCATTCTCCTAATGATGTGATCTCGTTATCAATGACATCCAATGTCCATGGTCAGGAAACCGTAACCATCTATTGATCAACGAGCTAGTCAACTAGAGGCTTACTAGGGACATGGTGTTGTCTATGTATCCACACATGTATCTGAGTTTCCTATCAATACAATTCTAGCATGGATAATAAACGATTATCATGAACAAGGAAATATAATAATAACAAATTTATTATTGCCTCTAGGGCATATTTCCAACACTAAGTAAATATATATTGCGAAAAAATTACATAAAACATTATAAGAAAATGTTAACCAAGCATTTTGAAAAAATCTTAAATGTATATAAACAAAATGTTTCTCATGTATACAAAACTATACAATATTCATGATTCATCATGTATTTGTAAAATGTTAATCATGCATTTGAAATGATATTAAACATGTATTTAAGAATTTAGAATCAGTCATTAGAAAACATTTAAATGTGTATAAAAGATATTAACCATGTATTTTAAAAAAATATCAAATCTCTATATGAAAATTTTAAATCATGCATTTGAAAATGTTATAATGCGTATAGCAACATATTGACCATATATTAAAAAAACTTGTACATTAAAATGTTAATTAAGCACTTAAAATTATTTAAAATGTGTATAGAAAAAATGTCTACCATGTATTCAAAAAAGGTTAACGAAGCATTTGGAAAAAATGTAAAATGTGTATAAGAAAAATGTTTCTCATGTATACAAAATATATACAATGTGTGTTAAAAAGTTGATCATGCATTTAGAAAATGTTGACCATGCATTATGGAAAGTATTAACCTTGTATTTAAAAATATCAATCAAGCATTTCTAAATGTTAAAATGTGTATAGAAAAACATTTGGCCATATACTAAAATATCTTAATCTTGTAAATTTAGAAATATTGAAAATATGCATAGACAAATGTTGACCATGTATTAAAAAATGTTGAAGTTGTATTAGAAATATGCTAAGCATGTATTAGAAAACTGTTTTTGACGTATACAAAAAATATAGATTGAAACCCAAAAGAAACAAAGAAAAAAAACAATGAAAAGTGAAAAGAATCAAAAGAAACTAAAGAAAAAACGAGATGAAAAAGAAAACCGAATAAACAGGGGGAAAAAGAATGAAAAACTGTGAAAATCGATATAAAACAAAAAACATCAAAAACCAAGAAAAATCAGACAACCTAAGAATAAAATAGAAAAATGAGAAAGAAAAAAACCTGATGAAAATCATGAAAGAAACAAAGGAGAAACCAAAGAAAAATAAAAGAAAAAACACAAAAACTGAAGCATAATTAGAAAATAAAAACCAAAAAACTAAACAAGAAATAAGAAAACCATACAAAAAAACAGAAAAAGGAAACCTCGAACGAATACATGCATGAACGAACGTAACAAGGAATACATTACTAGGCCAGCCCATACGCGCGCATTGTGCAAGAAAGCTTCAACGGATGGAAGTCTCGCTATAAGCGAGACATAACATGCGCGGCTACTTGACACCTCTTAGTCGCAGGGTTGCAAATAAGGGTCTTATTGGAGCGCTCCTAGAAGTTGCCTTCTGGTAGGGTTCAATGGTCCAACACTCGATGCAACCCATTATGATACATTTTCTTTCAGGGAGCAACTAGTTAATGAGCGCTTCTAAGGGAGCCTTGCAATGATCAGCGCTAGTTGGCGCGCTCTCAGCCATTCGCCACGTGTCGCGCTTTGAACGCTCTTTTCAGATTTTATTTTTTTATTTTTTCACACACGTTTTCGGCTTTTTAAATAATTTTTTTGGGTTTTTTCGACGTTTTGGTTTTTCCCCTATCTTTCTTAGCTTTTCGATTAAAAAAATAAAAAAAAAATTCGCGAAAAAACACGTTCTTTTCGTGAAAGTCACAGTTTTTCTTCCGCGAGAGGCACGGTTGTGCTTTAGCGAGAGTCACGGCCGTGCCTATCGGAAACGAAAAAAAACGAATTTGTTTTTTTTCTTTCGCGAGAGTCACGGTTTTGCTTTCGCGAGAGGCACAGTTGTGCTTTCGCGAGAGTCACGGTCGTGCCTCTCGGAAAGGGAAAAACAAAACACGTTTTCTGTTTTTTTTTGTTCGTGAGAGTCACGGTTTTGCTTCCGCGAGAGCCATGGTTGTGCTTATGCGAAAGTCACGGCCGTGCCTCTCGAAAAGGGAAAAAAATACGCGTTTTTTGTTTTTTTTCTTTCGTGAGAGTCACGATTTTTCTTCTCCGAGAGGCACGGTTGTGCTTTAGCGAGAGTCATGGCCGTGCCTCTCGGAAACGGAAAAAAAAACATGTCTTCTATTTTTTTTTCCTTACACGAGAGTCACGGTTTTGCTTCCACGAGAGGCACGGTTGTGATTTTGCGAGAGGCACCGGTGTGCCTCTTTCGGAAAGGGAAAAAACCGTGCTCCCGGTTCGGTTTTTTCGCCCGGTTTTTTTGTCCTGTTTTTTTGGTGAAAAAAAAGTTTGTCAAAACCTATCAACATGGGATCTAGTTTTGAAAATCTCGACACGAGGAATCCAATGGTGAAAACGGTTCGAGATTTGGACGCACTGTTTAAGAGATAAAACGTTTTGAATAAACGGATCTACGAAAAAAGGGAAAACTCCCATGTTGCGACAAGTGGCGCGCTGCATGTGCGTCATTTGTCGCGATCTGAAAAAGTGGAGTGTTCTTTGCAACAAGTACTCCTTAATTAGTGATTTCGTTCCTTTCATATGTAAATTTTTAAGAAAAGTGGGTCGGCCCACTAACGCGCAACGCCAGCGAAAAACAAAATGCTAAAAGAAAGTTGCTGCTCCTACGAATCGAACTCACGCCACAGGCATAGTACAACCGCTACGGAAACCAATACGTCTACCTGTTACTAGTAATCAGTTGCACCTCGAGAATTATTAAGGACCAGTGGGTGCGCGGTTCCAAATAATTGAAAGTTCACAAATTTAAAAATGTTTTCAGATTTTTCAGAAAAGAAAAGGCTCACGTATTCAAAAAAGTTCACGAAATTTTAAAAATATCATCAATTTAAGAAAAGTTCATGAGTTTGAAAAAAGTTCACAAGTCTAAAAAAAAGTTCATGAAATACAAAAATGTTCAAGGAAATTGGAAAAAGTTCACTAATTTGAGAAAAAAAAGTTCATGAATTTGGAAAAAAGTACATCAATTCATTAAAGAAATTTCATCAAATTGACAAAAAGTTCATCAACCTTCAAAATAGTTCAGTGAATTTGAACTAATTTGAGAAAAAGGTCAAGAATTTGAAAAAAAAATCATCAATTCTTTAAAGAAATTTCATCAAATTGACAAAAAGTTCATCAACCTTCAAAAGAGTTCATTGAATTTAAAAAATAGTTCACCGATTTTGAAAAAGTTCATTAAATTTGAAAAAAGTTCATCGATTTTGAGAAAAGTTCATTGAATTTGAAAAGAAATCATCACATTTTAAGAAAAAATCATCATATTTGGAAAAAAGTTCATCGAATTTGAAAAAATAATCCATTTTGAAAAAAAGGATCACGAATTTTATAATAACAACACATTAAAGAAAATAAAAAGAGTGAGAAAATAAGAAAAAGAAAAAAGAAACATAATAAACCGAATTGAAGAAGGAAATAAAAGAATAAGAAACGAGTCAACATCACAACTGCATTTATGGCCTGGTGGTTTGATCGTAGTGTTGGCAACCGAAGGGTTGCAGGTATGAATCACCATACTCTTCCCCTTTTTTGACCTCCTTTAAAAAAAGGAGAAAAACTAGGATGGGCCGAGCCCATCAAGATGCGCCCTTCAGGCGCCCGTTTGCATACGGGCGCTGAGGCGTCAAATAGGAAAACCCGAAAAGACCGGAAATTTTATAAAGCCCCGGACTAGCTATCGGATATAAGGCCACTACACTCGAAATATCTAATTAAGGAGTACTGAGAGGAACTGGACCAGTTGTGGGCCGTGGGGAGGCGAGGGGAGGAAGTCCATCGAAGCAGCATGCTTTTTCCCTCTCGCTAGGGTTTCTTTCATCTCGGGGTGATCTAGGTCGCCGCCGTTGAGACCTGGCTTTCCCTGTCCCCGATTCCTTCCCTAATCCTTAGCTCGCGATCGTTTGCGTCAGGGCTCATCGATCCGGGTGGGGTGGGGAGAGAAGGAGGCTTCTAGGGTTCCTGCAAGACCCGGTACATTGTTGATCGGGTTAGGGTTCGAAAAAGTCATGGCATCAACGGAGCTTCGGGGTCGAATTCGGGACCTACGGATCCAGATGATGTGACTACGCTGATGAAGGAACTAGGTCTTCGGGAGGAGGACCTAGATGACATGGTTTTCAACGAAGATGAGGCCCCGGATGAGGCGGCGTGATGGATGCACTGGCTAGGGTTCACTCGCCAAAGATATACAGCCAGTATTGGTTTTTCAAGAACATGGGAGTTGCGTGGGATCTAGCACAGGAGGTGAAGTTCAAACCTCTGGAAGATAATTTATACATTGTGCAGTTCTCTTGCCTAGGTGATTGGGAGAGAGTAATGCATGATGGCCCATGGCACTTCCGGGGTGATGTTGTGATACTCAAACCATATGATGGGTTGGCGAAACCATCTACGGTCCTGCTTGATACGATTGAGATATGGGTGCAAATCCATGATGTGCCACCCTTGTATGCCCATCTTGTGCCATCCTTAGAAGCAAAGGTTGGAAAAGTCCTATATTCTGAGCCATAGTCACAAGATTTCACGGGAAATTTCCATCGGATATGGGTTCGGATCAATGTCAACAAGCCACTAAGGAATGTTGTCTCGATGATAAGGGACGGGAAGCACCAGATTTACAGGCTCAAATATGAAAAACTCCTGGATTGGTGTGCGGTGTGTGACATGCTAGGCCATCAGTTCAAAGAGGATGGCAATGGAATTCACCCACCATCAGCTTTGGTTTTCAAAGACCTGAGAGCTTCATGGGTTATGCGAACTGGACAGGGTCTAGGAGGGGGACGGGGCCGCAGAGGTGGTCGGAGAGGGGGCCGAGGAGCTCATGCAGCCGGCTGTAACACCCACGATGGGGCTATATCTCCCACGTGTCGGGGCACGACTTAGAGGCAAAGCTGCATGGTAGGTTTGTCGCAAGAGGGGTAATCTTCACACAATCCCATATATTGAATAAGAAAGGGATAAAGAGTTAGCTTACAATCGCCACTTCACACAAATACAAGTTAAACATACATCATCCAGAATACAATCAAGGTCCGACTACGGAACCAAAATAAAAGAAGACAACCCCAAATTCTAGATCCCCGGTTGTCCCAACTGAGCTCCACTACTGATCAACCGGAAAAGACACAAAACAACAATCAAGATCTTCATCGAGCTCCCACTTGAGCTGGGTTGCGTCACCTGCACTGGTATCATCGGCACCTGCAACTGTTCGGAAGTATCTGTGAGTCACGAGGACTCAGCAATCTCACACCCGCGAGATCAAGACTATTTAAACTTATGGGTAGGAAAGGGTAGTGAGGTGGAGCTGTAGCAAGCACTAGCATATATGGTGGCTAACATACGCAAATGAGAGCGAGAAGAGAAGCAACGCACGGACGAGAAGCTAAAAGTGATCCTGAAGCTACTTACACTCAAGCATAACACGAGACTGTGTTCTCTTCCCGGACTCCGCCGAAAAGAGACCATCACGGCTACACACGCGGTTGATTCATTTTAATTAAGTTAAGTGTCAAGTTATCTACAACCGGATATTAACAAATTCCCATCTGCCACATAACCGCGGGCACGGCCCTCGAAAGTTTATACCCTGCAGGGGTGTCCCAGCTTAGCCCATCACAAGCTCTCATGGTCAATGAAGGATATTCCTTCTCCCGGGAAGATCCGATCAGTCTCGGAATCCCGGTTACAACACATTTCGACAATGGTAAAACAAGACCAGCAAAGCTGCCCGATGTGCCGACAAATCCCGATAGGAGTCGCACATATCTCATTCTCAGGGCACACCGGATGGGCCAGACGTCGGGTTGGCATAAACCCTGGTTGCCCAGGGGGCGCCGGACACCGCCTAGTTTGGACCAACACTCGGAGGAGCACTGGCCTGGGGGTTTAAAATAAAGATGACCCTTGAGTCTGCAGAACCCAAGGGGAAAAGGCTTAGGTGGCAAATGTTAAAACCAAGGTTGGGCCTTGCTGGAGGAGTTTTATTCAAGGCGAACTGTCAAGGGGTTCCCATAACACCCAACCGCACAAGGAACGAAAAATCAAGGAACATAACACCTGTATGACGGAAACTAGGGCGGCAAGAGTGGAACAAAACACCAGGAATAAGGCCGAGCCTTCCACCCTTTACCAAGTATATAGATGCATTAATTAAATAAGAGATATTTTGATATCCTAACATAACCATGTTCCAACATGGGACAAACTTCATCTTCACCTGCTACTAGCAACGCTATAAGAGGGGCTGAGCAAAAGCGGTAACATAGCCAAACAACGGTTTTTTAGGAAAATTGGATTAGAGGCTTGACATGGCAATAAGGGACGCATGATATGACAAGTGGTAGGTAGCGCGATATAGCGATAGAGCGAACAACTAGCAAGCAAAGATAGAAGTGATTTCGAGGATATGGTCATCTTGCCTGAGATCCCGCAAGGAAAAAGACTGAAACCACGAAGAAGACAAGCGGACGTAGTCGAACGGATCTCACAACTCCGGAACGGAACCGAAGCTAACGAGAGAAGCAACCCGGAAAGAAGCAGGCAACATAGTAAACAACCATCACATAAACATGGCATGATGCACAATCAAGTATGATGCATGTCCGGTTTAAATATGCATGACATGGCAAAGTGCACAAACAAAACTACAAGTTAAGTGGAGCCCAATATGCAAAGAGTTGCATATTGACGGAACACCACATCAATTATTTAGTTCACTCCCGGTTAGGTACTCAACAATATTAAATGTTGGTTAACATGGCAAGAGGTGAAGCATAACAAAACTATATTATCTAAACAATTTAAATGGGGTCGGATATAACAAACAACAAATCCGGTAAATCCCCATATGCATTTAGCAAATTAATGCAACAACAATTTAAACAATTTAAATGTTATTATCATGATGCGAATGACATGTGCAAGTTTTATGCAATTTTTGTTAAAAATTGACATGAGCATATTATGAAGCATTTGTCACCATGGCTGAACCAAAGGGGTGCCACGACAACTACGACGGAAAAGGTGCCACGGCGGCGAAACGAAAATGATGCCATGGCAACATTCCGATGATCTGGTAGCTCACGGGGATACCGGTGCAAAAGGAAGTGGGTGTGAGTGTGTCATGCAAGGATGGTTGGGTGATCCCGGATACCGAGTTCCCATGGGTCGACGGCGTGGCAACGAGGAGGAACAACTAACGTTCACGGACGGATACAACATCCAAACATGCATCTCATACAACACATGCATTCGTTCACGGGCGGTCATCTCGGGGTTATACATTCGAAGCATGAAAATAGGACAGTTCCGGTTCGTCGAGGGAAGTAGAGGAAGTAGTCGTTCCGCGACGGTAGTAGAAGTAGTGGTACTATCGGTCCTCGGCGATGGTAGTGGAAGTAGTGGTTCCCGGTTCGGAGGGGGACTTGACGAATCCGAGTCCTCCAAGGTTCGACGGTAGTGGTTCACGTTCTTAGTCGCACAAGTTTCCGTAGATGTTCAGGGTCATGTGAGGAACTTGACGACCACGGAGTCTTCGCGGTTTGACGGTACTTGACGTCCAAGTGGTCTCTGGGGTACTTGGCATTTGTGCAACCCGGGTGTTCGGCACATGAAGTTGTACATGGTCCACGAGTCGTCGATCGTTCGGGGTCCGACTTGCGGGTCTTGCCGACATGAAGTGGTACTTGGTGAGTCCGCGTAGTTGTACACATGTTGTAGTCGAACTTGACAGATTCGAGCTCTTCGAGGGTCGTCGTGGTACTTGTTCACGTTGTAGTCGTACATGTAATGAGGTCGAGGTCTTTGTGGACTTGCAAGCCTTGGCGATTACGGAGACGCCGGTAGAGGTACTGGACGTGACACTGTGTGCTCGTACACTTGTCGGAGAGGACTTTTCCATGAAGCCCAAAACGAAACAGTCCCAAATAGAGGCAACAGAGGCGGAGGCGCACGAGGGCAGCGAGGCGGTGGTCCTGCGGCAACAGGAGGTCGACAGCGGCGTGGCACGGGAAGAGCAGCAGTAGGACGGAGTGGCTATAGGCACGAGAGGAGAAAGGCCATGGCAGAGGCGGGCGCTGGGTGCTTGGAGCGCCGGCGGCGGCCTCAGCAAAGAGAAGAAGGGCGCGACTGGGTGGCCTGGAGGTCAAGGAGGCAGGCAGGTTCGCGGGATGTGGCACGACATGACGTCGAGAGAGAGGTCGGCGGCGGCGGCGCCATGGCTGCCGAACAGGGCGTCATCTCTCCTGGACGAGGAGGAGGACGTGAAGGAGATCGGGCGTCGGGTCAACCTCCGGTGGCGGCGGAGCTAGGGCTCACCAGAGCAGGGGGGCCACGGGCGCCATGGTGCGGCGCTTGGGGCTCGGGGTCGCGGGGAAAGAACCGTGCAGAGAGGCAGCGCTCGGCGGCGGGGCCGACATCGAGGAGGAGGTTGGTTGCGGGGCAGCAACGAGCCGAAGGACGGCGAGGACAAGGGAGCTCCTCTCCCTGGTGCAAGGAGGAAGACGAGTGGAGGGGAAAGGGGATCGAGCCGCGGCTCTCCTGGCGGCGCAAGCAAGGGGAAACGGGAGAGAGCGTGGTGAGGGGCTAGGGTTAGAAGGGAGAGAGTGGGCTGTTGGGCCTAGGAGGCTGCGGGAGGCCTTAGTGGAGGCCGACCTGGGTTGGGTCAAAGAGGCCTAGCTGAGCTGCGGGGAAGGAGGCCGCCTAGCCACTGGGCTCTCTCTCTCTCTCTTAACCTCTCTTAATACTACTATAACCAAAAAAACATTAGAGGGAAAGGAAAAAAAGGAAGAGGGGTTTAGGGAACGAATTTGAGCATGCGGGTAATTTTCCTGGACTCATAAAAATGAGTTGGTTCCGAGAAAAATAGAAAAGGCCAAGATTGAAGGATGTAAATTTGAACTCATTTGAATTTAATTCAAATGGGTTTGAACTAGAACTTGGATTTAGTAGTGCCCAAAAATATTCGGACTTTTGGAGGAACCTCGGTAAAAGTAATAAGAATTGCGGACAAGATTTGAAGGTCAAACTCGAAGTAGAAAAGGCATGGGGAATACCGCAAGTATGTTCCGGTTAATTCCAAACTAATGGAATATTTATTATAGCTCCCTAATAATATTGGGAGTATATGTTTTAAAGAGAAACAACCATGTGAGTTCCCTCAATTTAAATGGACCGAAGATCCATGCAATTTATTTAGTTGAGTTTTAAGAAGAGGTGCAAGAAGACATGATGCAATGCACATGATACAAAAATGAAAGCAACGAACCAACCAATTCACACGACGAATCACGGAAAACATGGAAGGCATCTGGAGCGCCAGTCTCGGGGCGTCACAACACCACCACTACGAGAGGATCTCGTCCCGAGATCTAGGATGGCACCGGGGAAAACGGAAGAGGAAGGGGAAAAGGTAAAACTAAGTTGCTTCTTTGACAAATGAGTGAAACCAAAGAGCCTTGAGACGTTGAACAACTTGAAAGAAAGAATACAATGAAGATGAACAAAGTTGAAAACACTCTGTTAGATAAGAGAAACAAGGAACCTTACTAGAACCTTGTAGGTTGAAAGACATAAGAAAAGTGTTACAATGTACAAGAAGTACATGCAAGCACTCCGGTAGCAACGAAATGTACAAGGAACGATAAAGATCAATTACGATAACACTCCGGTTGGAAAAGGAAGGCATAGAATATGATCTTGACAAGATGAGAGGATACTTGATGAAACCAACAACACGCTGCCTCTGGAACAAATGTAAGAATGGAATCAAAAGAACGGAGGAGAAAACAACATCTTCTACCTCAAATGAGCTTGAAAAAGCATCTTTAGGAGAAGGGTCGAACGGAGTTGTTGGAAAACCAACAACGAAAAGAGTAAGATTGTTGTGGGCTTATGGAAAACATCTCAAAACTGAGGTGAAATTCTGCAACTAACGAAAACAATAGATTGGATTTATATGAACAAGGAGACGAGAAACTTACTTCACCGGGAGGATAAATGAAGAACTTGGGTCATTTATAAGCACCACAATGGAAACATTCCTTAGGGAAGGCTTTAGGTGAAATATAACCCAAGATAACTCCAAAGAATAGATTGATGGATAGCAAAGGATCTCATGAACGAATTGAAAATGATGGGTTTAAAATATGTCATCCCGGACAACTTGTGAATCATGGAACACGAAGGGAAATTGTCAAGAGTGACACAACACCACCTAAAAAGATAAGATAGAAAGAATTGCACTTCGGAATGCAAGATGAAGAATGCTTGAACTCCTCAAAACAAGACATGTGTTGACCACCATATTTATTTTAGAGTATAGCTTGGCGGATCATAACTTCGAGAGAAATCTTGAAGAACAAATTGAAGAATGAAAAGAATCCTTGATGAACCACCATGTAGCCTCCATGAAGAACTCCGGTAATAAAAAGGATGATAAAAAGAAAGAGAAGTTGAAAACACAAGGTGAAGCCTTGCGATGACTTAGATGGAGCTTCACGACGAGATAAAGCGGGAAGCTTGGAACTCTGGAAAAGAAAAGATGAACAACTTGGAACCGAGAATTTGATATCATGAACAAACTCCGGTAGAAAAGAATTAAACACTTGGAAGAAGCAAGAATAAGAATTACGTTATGCGTGTCCTTCACCAATTTAAATTGATGACAAGCAACGAATGTGGCATACTACTTATTCTCGTAGAAAGGATTAAGAGAGATATAGCGCAAACTTGGGAAGGTCTTCAACGAACCACCGGTAGGATTGGAAAGAACGAATGAATTGATATGATAACCAAGGAAGAGAACTCTTGAACGAACCACCATAAGAATTTCAAACGAATGAAGAAAAGATACCGAAACAATGGGAAGAATTAGAAAATGAACGAAGATACTTGAGAGAATTTAGATACAAGAGAGAACGGAGATATCACAAGCGGACTAGAGAATACTTGAACGATGCACCGATAAGATTTGGAGAACGAGAGCTGAAAGATGGAATGAATAATTCTAAGATGATGGGCCTCGGAGAATCAAACTGAAAGAGACACCTTAATTGCTCCGGATGGGTGAAAAAAACTTCTCACAATCTGAAATAATTATGAGAGGATCGCATAACGCTGGAACCATGAATCTTCGAGAGAACGGACCAAGATTTAGAGGAAACACTTCTTTGTCTTCAAAAATCCTAGAATGATGACGAGAAACACCATCAAGAATTGTTGGGACACTCCAGAATGAAGAAATAGAAAGGTTGGACCAACGATGAAAAGAATTTGAAAGATCTTGGAGAAAGACATATGACTGATGACAATTCATACTTACGTCATACTTTGAAAGGAATTCGAAAATTACTCCGGAAAATTAGAAGAGTCAGGTAAGATCCTGGGAAAGGACCTGTGGGTTAGGGGCCACTCAAAAGAAACACCGTTGAACAATTACTTGAAAGGGAGATTGCGCCGGTTGAATTAAATGGCTTGAATGAGATAACATACTCAAAAGAACTTGAGCGAATTGATAATGGACACTTGCATCTTCTGAGATATCTTCAGCACTTCGGATGTGAATAGAGAGAGGTGAGCGATTAAGAGGTGCACCAGCATGGGAAAACATTTGAAGAGAGACTTCCCATCAATAAAAGGATACTTGATTAACAAATCTGAGTCCTTGAAGAAAAAGGGTGGGAGGGTGGGAAAAACAAAGACAACTTGGGCAGATGGAAAAGATACCATTGAGAAAACTTAGAGTTGATCTTGCGGATGTTGAAAATGATTGGATCCACTTAAAGAGGAGCACGCCGGTTGAGAAGAAATTGAGATGAAAATTTTGATGATCAAGAAGGATTATAATTCACATAGGAATATGAGAACACCGCTTAGGGAAGGTATGGAATCAACACTTGACTTCGAAGCAACTCGAATACAACAGCAAAAAACAAAACAAGGATTTGTCTCACAGAATAAGCCGGAACAAACATATGATAGATCCCATATCGTATCATGTCTCTGTTGAAAAGATATTCTAGGAGCTACTTGAATTCCCACTTATAAACTCCTGAAACTTTCTGGTTATGCAATCAGGTGTTGGGGATACAGGGGAAGCATAATATATCACCCAAACTAACAATTCCTCCATCCAGCTGTATTCATCCTTCAACACATAACCAAGAAAACTTCAGAAATCATGTACCTCAACCTTCGAACGGCATCCGTTATACGAGTTATGGCAATACTCCCGAACTCCCGCCCTAGTACTGGGTGGCGTCGAGGTTATCTCACCAACAACTGCATAAAAGAGATTTTTGAAGTCGGCAAACTCAGGTATTCCAGAACTGCAACAATAAAATTGTGACGACAACACCTCGGAGCTCAACTCCCCGGGACACTGCCACAACCCCTAAATGTCAGGAGGCACCAAGAACAATGTTCTCATCACAAAACCATCGGAATGATTCCAAGATACCCGCGTGATCCTAAAAAAATTCGTGAAATTTGAGGAGAGAAGAGTCAAAACTTCTACGTCAGGAGGCCTCACAAGAGCGACGAAGGGACTGAGGAGTAAAATGAATCCTACTCTTCGATATATATAATCCTAAGACTCAAAACATTTGTTCTAGACTCAACAACATCAGTGATTCGATCAAGCAGGGGGCTCCTAAGTCTGGGATGGCTCTGATTACCAACTTGTAACACCCACGATGCGGCTATACCTCCCACGTGCCAGGGCACGACTTAGAGGCGTAGCCGCATGGTAGGTTTGTCGCAAGAGGGGTAATCTTCACACAATCCCATGTACTGAATAAGAATGGGATAAAGAGTTGGCTTACAGTCGCCACTTCACACAAATACAAGTTAAACATACATCATCCAGAATACAAATCACGGTCCGACTACGGAACCAAAATAAAAGAAGACAACCCCAAATGCTAGATCCCTGATCGTCCTAACTAGGCTCCACTACTGATCAACCGGAAAAGACAGAAAATGTAACGCCCCGTATGTAACTTGCCATATTTGTATTCCAACTCTTGCCATTTCCGGCACTAAGTTATGATATTCCTCGTTGTTGGGTTTTGTCTTCATTTTGCTTTTGTCCTTGTCATGCATCTCATATCATGTCATCATGTGCATCGCATTTGCATACGTGTTCGTCTCATGCATCCGAGCATTTTCCCCGTTGTCCGTTTTGCATTCCGGCGCTCCTACGTCCTCCGGTGTCCCCTTTTGCCTCTTTTCGTGTGCGGGTGTTAAACATTCTCTGATTGGACCGAGACTTGCCAAGCAGCCTTGGTATACTATGTGTAGACCGCCTGTCAAGTTTCGTGCCATTTGGACTTCGTTTGATACTCCAACGGTTAACCGAGGAACTGTAAAGGCCTCGTGTGTGTGTTGCAGCCCAACACCCCTCCAAAGTGGCCCAAAACCCAGCTAAACCCCCTCCATCCTCTCGGTCGTTCGATCACGATCGTGTGGCCGAAAACCGCACCTCATTTGGAGTCTCCTAACTCCTTCTATGTATAAATAGGTGCCTCCCCCCAAAAATCCCGGATGAAACCCTAGCTCCCTCTCCCCTCCGCGCTGCCGGACGTGTCCGGGCGCCGCCGGACAAAAATCCCGCCACCCGCCGCTGCCACATGTCATCTCCGCATTCGCCGATGCCATGTGTCATCTCCGGATTCGCCGCCGCCCGCGCCCACTTCGCCGACCCGCAGGGCCCGCGGGAGGCCCTCACGGCCCGAATCGCCCCCGCCGCCCCGCGCGGGACCCCGCCGCCCGGCTCGCCTCCTCCGCCCCCCGAGCTCGTCGCCGGCTGCCTCCGCTCTGCCACCAGCCACGGCCGACCTCGCCGCCACAGGGCACCGCCTCCACCGACGCCACCTCCGACGACCCCGTGCTCCGGGTGCCGCCCCGCCTCGACGTCCGCGCCGCCTCGCCGGATCCGTTGACCTCGAGCGCGCCGGCGAGCCTCTGCTTCCTCTACGAACTCCGGCGAGCTTCCCCGGCCAACCTCGCGGACCATGCCCGAGTCGCCAGATCCAGATCCGAAAATTAGGGTTGACCCCGTTTTCTCCCTAAGTCCCTAACATTTTTAGCCGTGTTCATCACAATATAACTTTGCATCTGTAGCTCCGTTTTGCGCGTGTGATATCTCAAATTGTTCGTTTGGATGTGATCTTCATTTCATTCCATTGCACCATGTTTGTTGGAGTCCATTTAATGCCCTAAATGCTGTTGCAAGAGTGCTATGTAATGTTAGTTTCTGTTGCTTAACAGATTATGGACATTTGTCATTTTTGCCATGTTTAATGTGTGCCTCCTATGAACTTGAGCCCTACATGTGTTTTGGGCTATGTCGTGCCATCTTTACAGGGTTGTATGCCATGTATTTTTGTGATCATTGTGGTGACTAGCACAAGCATGCAAAGTAGCTCTCGTAATGTTGCTGATTTCAGGGACTTAGAATTCTTCTAAGTCATTTCCCTGATGTTATTTTTGTCATCTATTCATGTTGCTACATAGTGATCCATGCCTCTTTTGAGCATGTTCAGTAAGGATGATTTTTGAGATATTGTTATGTTTTATCCATCCATGTATTTGTTTGCAATTATGGAGTACCCTAGCATGACTCAATCTTGCTCTACTTTTGCTATAAAATGTTCCTGGCAGATTATTTACGTGTTAATCAATTTTGCTGAGGTTGTTGTAGTTGTTACATGCATGCTATGAGATTGTTCTTGCCTTGGTTAGCTACTTGATCATGTCTTCTTGCTGGGTGTATGCTTAGTTTGACATACAATGCCTTATGGTGAGTGCATCAAGCTCGCAAACATGCCTACGTAACTTTGTTTCTGTCATGTCCAGTTTTCTGCTAAGTCTGAATCTGTTAACGAAACTTGCTATGTTTACATGGGCGCCATTATATTTTCTGATCCCTTTTGGCTTATGGTCAGTAAGGGACTTTTGTTATACGCTTTGAGTAGTTCCATGCCATGCCTTGCTTTGCCATGATATGACCCTGTAGCATGTTTTTATCTTGCTCTAAACATTGCTTCCTGATGTTAAATCCTGACATGTTGTTATTTTCACCAAGTCTGTGAACCTTATATGTTTTGCACTTTTGCCATGCATGTTTGAACCTTCTATTGTGTGATTTAGCCGTAGCTCAGTGTTCACATTTTGTCAAGCATCTTGAGTGGATCACTGTCATGTGCTTTGTTGCTATGTTAGAGTGTAGTAGCTTATTTTCTTGATGCAGTTTAGATGGCATCGTGCTGTTAATCGCAGATTTGTGCCATTATTGTTTTGCTTGCCATTTACAAACCGTGCATCCGATTCCGGTGATCTTTATATCGATTTTGACCGAAATCAACTCATCTTTCCAGCGGCACTCTTGGTTTGCCAAGTTGAGGCCTGGTTCAATCTTTTCCTTCCGAAGCATGTATATGCATTGCATATCACATCCCGCATATCATGCCATGTTTTGCATCATGTTGCTTGCGCATTGCACCGTGGTTGATTGTGTTTCCCTTGCTTGTGTTCTTGCCTTGGGATAGAGCCGGGAGACGAGTACGTGATCGAGGAACTCATTGAGTACGCTTACGAGGATCAAGCTTTCGTCAACTCGGAGAACTTTGCAGGCAAGATGACCATACCGTCGAAATCACTTCTATCTTTGCTTGCTAGTTGCTCGCTCTATTGCTATGCCTCTGCCGTGATACCTACCACATGCTTTACCATGCCTCCCATATTGCCATGTCAAACCTCTAACCCACCTTGTCCTAGCAAACCGTTGTTTGGCTATGTTACCGCTTTGCTCAGCCCCTCTTATAGCGTTGCTAGTTGCAGGTGAAGATTGGAGTTTGTTCCTTGTTGGAACATGTTTATTGTTGGGATATCACTATTATATCTTTTTTACTTTAATGCACCTATATACTTGGTAAAGGGTGGAAGGCTCGGCCTTATGCCTGGTGTTTTGTTCCACTCTTGCCGCCCTAGTTTCTGTCATACCGTTGTTATGTTCCTTGATTTTGCGTTCCTTACACGGTTGGGTTATAATGGGAACCCCTTGACAGTTCGCCTTGAATAAAACTCCTCCATCAAGGCCCAACCTTGGTTTTACCTTTTTCCACCTAGCCTTTTTCCCTTGGGTTCCACGGACTCAAGGGTCGTCTTTATTTTAAACCCCCCCCCCGGGCCAGTGCTCCTCTGAGTGTTGGTCCGAAACGGGCAGCCTGTGGGGCCACCTCGGGGCAATTCGAGGGTTGGTTTTACTCGTAGCTTGACCTATTCGGCGTGCTCTGAGAACGAGATATGTGCGACTCCTATCGATATTTGTCGGCACATCGGGCGGCTTTGCTGGTTTAGTTTTACCATTGTCGAGATGTCTTGTAACCGGGATTCCGAGTCTGATCAGGCCGTCCTGGGAGAAGGAATATCCTTCGTTGACCGTGAGAGCTTGTGATGGGCTAAGTTGGGACACCCCTGCAGGGATTTGAACTTTTGAAAGCCGTGCCCGCGGTTATGGGCAGATGGGAATTTGTTAATGTCCGGTTGTAGAAAACATGAAACTTAACTTAATTGAAATGGATCAACAGCGTATGTAGCCGTGATGGTCTCTTTTCGGCGGAGTACGGGAAGAGAACACGGTCTCGGGTTATGCTTGAACGTAAGTAGTTCTAGGATCACTTCTTGATCATAGATTCTCGAACGTGCTTTGCCTTCTCTTCTCGCTCTCATTTGCGTATGTTAGCCACCATATATGCTAGTGCTTGCTGCAGCTCCACCTCATACCTTTTAGCTACCCATAAGCTTAAATAGTCTTGATCGCGAGGGTGTGAGATTGCTGAGTCCTCGTGACTCACAGATTGCTTCCAAAACCAGATGCAGGTGCCGATGATACCATTCCAGGAGATGCGACTGAACTCAAGTGGGAGTTCGATGAGGACTCAGGACGATACTACGTTTCCTTTCCAGACGATCAGTCGTGGAGCCCAGTTGGGGCGATCAGGGATCTTATGCATTTGGGGTTGTCTTTATTTTGGTTCCGTAGTTGGACCTTGATTGTATCTGGATGATTGTAATGCTATATTTGTGTTTTGTGTGAAGTGGCGATTGTAAGCCAACTCTGTACCTCTTTCTTCTTCAGTACATGGGATGTGTAAAGATTACCCCTCTTGCGACATTGCATACAATGTGGTTATGCCTCTAAGTCGTGCTCCGACACGTGTGAGATATAGCCACATCGTGGGTGTTACAAGTTGGTAATCAGAGCCTTCCCCGACTTAGGAGCCCCCTGCTTGATCGAATCGCTGGCGTTGTTGAGTCTAGAAAAATGTTTTGAGTCTTTTAGGATTATATATATCGGAGAGTAGGATTCTTTTTACTCCTCAGTCCCTTCGTCGCTCTGGTGAGGCATCCTGACATAGAGTTTTGACTCTTCTCTTCTCAAATTTCACTAAAAAAATTAGGATCACGCGGGTATCTTGGAATCGTTCCGATGGTTTTGTGACGAGAACATTGTTCTTGGTGCCTCCTGACATTTAGGGGTTGTGGCAGTGTCCCAGGGAGTTGAGCTCCGAGGTGTTGTCGTCACAATTTTATCGTTGCAGTTCTGGAATACGTAAGTTTCGCCGACATCGAAAATCTCCTTTATGCAGTTGTTGGTGAGATAACCTCGACGCCACCCAGTACTGGGGCGGGAGTTCGGGAGTATTGCCATAACTCGTATAACGTATGCTTTTCGAAGGTTGAGGTAAACGATTTCTGAAGGTTTCTTGGTTATGTGTTATAGGATGGATACAGCTGGATGTAGGATTTGCTAGTTTTGGGTGAGATATTATACTTCCCCTGTATCCCCAACACCTGATTGCATAACTGGATTATTTCGGGAGTTTCATAGGTGGGAATTCATGTAGCTCTAGTATTTCTTCCACAGATATTTGGTTTGTGATTGGGTAATCCTTACCAAGTATTTGTTCATGTCCGTACCTTGTTGTTTATTCATCTACCTCTATCTAGGTGTCTTCTCAATTTATGGAAGTGTGATCATTTATTTTGGAATTCATTCGTTCATTCTTGTTCGAATGTTAAGACTATATGTTGCAATTTCGATCCTTTTGATTCAGCTTGAATATATGTCTTTCAATATGCTAACGAATGTCACCCTCTTTAGGATGGCTCCTCCAATGCGTCAGAATCCGGAACCACCGCCACCACCTCCACCTCCGGAGGCATGGCAAGCTGTGATGGCTGCTACCAACGCCAGCATGCAGCTGATTATGCAACTCTTGCAAGAGCGCAACCAAGGAAATCAAGGCAATGGCAACAATCAAACTCAGTTTGCTACCCTCAACCAATTCCTGGCAAACCAGCCAAAGACCTTCAGTAACTGTGTCAAGGCCACAAACGCTGATGATTGGCTCGTGGATATCTTCAAACATTTCGAGTGCAGCAATGTCAGGCCTGAGGACTTTGTCAAGTTTGCCTCGTTCCAACTCAAAGACCAAGCTGCAGAGTGGTATCAACAATACAAAGATTCTAGAGGAGGTCGTGTGATTATTTGGGATGATTTCCTCCAAGACTTCAGAGCTCACCACATTCCTCAGAGTGTTGTTGAGAGTAAGCGTGAGGAGTCCCGCAATCTGAAGCAAGGCAGCTTGTCTGTTTACCAGTACAACATCATGTTCCAGAAGCTCGCTTGCTTCGCCAAGCAAGATGTCCCTAACGAGAAGAGCATGATTTATCAGTTCAGAGGTGGCCTCAGAGAAGATCTGCAACTAGCCCTTGTGCTTTTTGAGCCGAAAAAGTATGATGAATTCTACAACATGGCACTAAAGCAAGAGGCTGCTCAGCTCAAGTGCGATGCTTCCAAGAAGAGAGTCAGGGATGCAACTCCTTCTTCTTCTTCAACTCAAGTGGCAGCTAAACATACAAAGTATTGGTTGCCTCCTCCTCCTCCGTCCCGTCAGCCTTATCAGTAGAAGAGCAAAGGTGGCAATGGATCTTCCCACCCACCCAATCCAGGCTATCAGAACAAGACTTCGTCTCATGCTCCAAGATCAAGTGCTCCATATCACCAGCCGCTTTCTGAGGTTACGTGCAACAAGTGTCACCAGAAGGGTCACTATGCAAACAAATGCTTCAACCAGAGGCATCTTCCTCCTCTAACTCCTGTGAGATCTTCTAGCAATGCAGTGGTCAAGCATAATCCCAAGCATGCCAAGGTCAACATGATGAATGCAGCTCAGGCAGAGGACTCATCAGAAGTGATCATGGGTAACCTTCCTGTTAACGATATTCCTACAAAAGTTCTTTTTGACACTGGTGCATCGCATTGTTTCATGTCAAAACCATTTTTTTGCCAAGAACGAATTCACTTCTTCTCATTTGGGCAAATCAATGGATATCGTTTCTCCGGGTAAACAGTTGAGTGCCAGTTTGGTGGTTCCAGATGTTTCTATTAAGATGGGTGACTATAAGTTTCTGTCCTCTCCAATTGTTCTTGGTAACTCGGATATTGATTTAATTCTCGAAATGGACTGGCTTTCTAAGCACAAGGCTCAGCTTGATTGTGCTGCCAGGCAGATTCAATTGACACACTCGTTTGAGGATGTGATCGTCTTTGCCGCTCATGATGATACCATTCGACAGTTTTCTCTCAATGAGAAGGGCGAGTTGGATGCCATCTCTCAGATTCTAGTCGTTTGTGAATATCAAGACATCTTTCCAGAAGAGCTTCCAGGAATGCCTCCTCACCGGCCAGTTGAATTCGTCATCGATCTTGAGCCTGGCACGGAACCTGTTTGCAAACGTCCTTACAAGCTTGGACCAGAAGAGTTGAAGGAGCTGAAGAAACAACTCGATATTCAAGAGCGTATGGGTCTCATCCGACCAAGTTCTTCTCCATGGGGTTGTGGTGTTCTTTTTGTCAAGAAGAAGCATGGAACAGACCGACTTTGTGTCGACTACCGTCCATTGAACAAGAAGACCATAAAGAACAAGTACCCACTTCCCAACATCAATGAGCTTTTCGAGCAACTCAAAGGTGCTCAAGTATTCTCCAAGCTTGACCTCCGTATGGGTTATCATCAGATTTGCATTCGTGAACAAGACATCCCCAAGACAGCATTCAGAACAAGCTATGGTTCATATGAATACACTATCATGTCTTTCAGCCTTGTCAACGCTCCTCCAACATTCTCTCGCATGATGAACTTCATCTTCAACCCCTACACAAATGACTTCGTTTTGGTCTATCTCGATGACATTTTGGTCTTTTCCAAGAACAAGGAGGATCATGCCAAGCACTTGAGATTGGTGCTGGACAAACTCAGAGAACATCAATTCTATGCGAAGTTTTCGAAGTGCGAGTTTTGGCTCGATGAGGTTCTCTACCTTGGGCATATCATCTCCGCCAAGGGCATAGCTGTTAATCCTGAGAAGGTGTCTGTAATTGTGAATTGGGAACCGCCTCAGAATGTGAAGCAACTCCGCAGCTTCCTTGGGCTCGCAAGCTATTGTCGAAGGTTCATTGAGAATTTCTCTAAGATTGTGAAGCCTCTTTCCAACCTCCTCCAGAAGCATGTGAAGTATGTCTGGACGCCTGAATGTGACATCGCTTTCAACACCCTCAAAGAGAAGTTAGTCATAGCTCCAGTTTTGACTCTTCCTGATGAATCCAAACCATTAGAGGTTTTTTGTGATGCTTCCCTTCAAGGTCTCGGTGTTGTGTTAATGCAAGAGAAGAAAGTTGTGGCCTATACCTCTCGCCAGTTGAAGCCCAACGAAAAGAACTACCCCACTCATGACCTCGAGTTGGCGGCAGTTGTCCATGCTCTTTTAACATGGAGACATCTCTTGTTGGGAAGAAAAGTGGACATCTTCACTGATCATAAGAGTCTCAAGTACATCTTCACTCAGCCCAACCTCAACCTCAGGCAGACTCGTTGGGTCGAAATGATTCAAGAGTATAATCCGAGTATTGAATATACTCCAGGAAAGGCCAATGTCATTGCTGACGCTTTGAGCAGGAAGGCTTACTGCAACAGTTCGATTCTCAAGCCCTACCAACCAGAGCTTTGTGAAGCTTTCCGCAAACTTAATCTCCAAGTTGTTCCTCAAGGATTCCTTGCCAACCTCCAAGTCTCTCCTACTTTGGAAGATCAGATTTGTGAGGCACAACTTCTTGATACTATGGTGAAGAAGGTGAAGATTGGGATTGCCAAGAGCCAACCCAAGTTCAAGTGCTATCGTCTTGATGACAAGGATACTCTTTTCTTCGAGGATCGCATTGTTGTTCCTAAGGGTGACCTTTGTAAAGTCATTATGAACGAGGCTCACAATTCACTCCTATCTATTCATCCTGGAAGTACAAAAATGTACCATGACCTCAAGCAGTCATATTGGTGGACTCGAATGAATCGCGAGATTGCTCAGTTCGTGAATGAATGTGATGTCTGCAGAAGAGTGAAAGCATAACACCAACGGCTAGCTGGTCTCCTCCAACATCTTGCCATTCCAGAATGGAAGTTTGACCATATTGAGATAGACTTCATGACTGGATTTCCCAAGTCCAAGCGTGGCAATGATGCTATCTTCGTTGTCATCGACAAGCTCACTAAAGTGGCTCATTTTCTTCCTATCAAAGAATCTATCACAGCAGCTTAGTTGGCAGAGCTATATACCTCCAGGATTGTCTCTCTGCATGGCATTCCGAAGTTGATATCTTTAGATCGTGGAAGCATCTTTACCTATAAGTTCTGGGATTCCTTTCAGAAGGCCATGGGCACCAACATTCGCTTCAGCACAGCCTTTCATCCTCAAACTAGTGGACAAGTCGAGCGAGTCAATCAAATTCTTGAAGATATGCTCAGGGCATGTGTCATTTCTTTCGGTATGAAGTGGGAAGTGTCTTCCATATGCCGAGTTCTCCTACAACAACAACTTCCAAGCGAGTCCGGGCAAGGGCCCATTCGAGATTCTCTATGGCAGGAAGTGACATACTCCTCTTAATTGGTCAGAGACTGGTGAACGCCAACTTCTTGGCAATGACTTGATCACAGAGGCTGAAGAAATGTGCAAAGTCATTCGTGAAAATCTCAAAGCCGCGCAATCGCGTCAGAAGAGTTACTATGATAGCAAGCATCGTGACTTGTCTTTCGAGATCGGAGACCATGTCTACCTCCGTGTCTCTCCAATGAAAGGTACTCGTTGCTTCGGTATCAAAGGGAAGCTTGCCCCTAGATACGTGGGTCCTTTCAAGATCATTGGCAAAAGAGGTGACCTCACCTATCAACTTGAGCTTCCATCCAACTTTGCAAACGTGCACGACATGTTTCATGTGTCTCAGCTTCGCAAGTGTTTCAAGACTCCTGACCGCACCATCAACTTCGAAGAGATTGATCTCCAAGAAGACATGTCTTATCATGAGCATCCCGTTGCTATTCTTGAAGAAACTGAGCGCAACACTCGCAACAAGTCTATCAAATTCCTGAAAGTTAAGTGGTCACATCATTCCGACCGTGAAGCCACCTGGGAACGCGAGGACCACCTCCGTTCCGAATATCCGGAGTTTTTCCAGTCATAGATCTCGGGACGAGATCCTTTCCTAGTGGTGGAGTGTTGTAACGCCCCGTATGTAACTTGCCATATTTTTATTCCAACTCTTGCCATTTCCAGCACTAAGTTATGATATTCCTCGTTGTTGGGTTTTGTCTTCGTTTTGCTTTTGTCCTTGTCATGCATCTCATATCATGTCATCATGTGCATCGCATTTGCATACGTGTTCGTCTCATGCATCCGAGCATTTTCCCCGTTGTCCATTTTGCATTCCGGCGCTCCTACGTCCTCCGGTGTCCCCTTTTGCCCCTTTTCGTGTGCGGGTGTTAAACGTTCTCGGATTGGACCGAGACTTGCCAAGCGGCCTTGGTATACTACGGGTAGACCGCCTGTCAAGTTTCGTGCCATTTGGACTTCGTTTGATACTCCAACGGTTAACCGAGGAACCATAAAGGCCTCGTGTGTGTTGCAGCCCAACACCCCTCCAAAGTGGCCCAAAACCCAGCTAAACCCCTCCATCCTCTTGGTCGTTCGATCACGATCGCGTGGCCGAAAGCCGCACCTCATTTGGAGTCTCCTAGCTCCTTCTATGTATAAATAGGTGCCTCCCCCCAAAAATCCCGGATGAAACCCTAGCTCCCTCTCCCCTCCGCGCTGCCGGACGTGTCCGAGCGCCGCCGGACAAAAATCCCGCCGCCGGCCGCCGCCACGTGTCATCTCCGGATTCTCCACCGCCACATGTCATCTCCGGATTCGCCGCCGCCCTAGATGCTGTTGCAAGAGTGCTATGTAATGTTAGTTTCTGTTTCTTAACAGCTTATGGACATTTGTCATTTTTGCCATGTTTAATGTGTGCCTCCTATGAACTTGAGGCCTACATGTGTTTTGGGCTATGCCATGCCATCTTTACAGGGGTGTATGCCATGTATTTTTGTGATCATTGTGGTGACTAGCACAAGCATGCAAAGTAGCTCTCGTAATGTTGCTGATTTCAGGGACTTAGAATTATTCTAAGTCATTTCCCTGATGTTATTTTTATGCCATGTATTCATGTTGCTACAGAGTGATCCATGCCTCTTTTGAGCATGTTCAGTAAGGATGATTTTGAGATATTGTTATGTTATATCCATCCATGTCTTTGTTTGCAATTATGGAGTACCCTGGCATGACTCAATCTTGCTCTACTTTTGCTGTAAAATGTTCCTGGCAGATTGTTTACGTGTTAATCAATTTTGCCGACATTGTTGTAGTTGTTCCACGCATGCTATGAGATTGTTCTTGCCTTGGTTAGCTACTTGATCATGTCTTCTTGCTGGGTGTATGCTTAGTTTGTCATACAATTCCTTGTGGTGAGTGCATCGAGCTCGCAAACATGCCTACGTAACTCTATTTCTGTCATGTCCAGTTTTCTGCTAAGTCTGAATCTGTTAACGAAACTTGCTATGTTTACATGGGTGCCATTATATTTTCTGATCCCTTTTGGCTTATGGTCAGTGTTGAGGATATAACCACTGAGGGTAAACCGCCAGGAGGGGCCGGTTCACCTTCAGTTATACTGAAGCCCAAGGAAACCCGGAAGATGGCGCTTTATGAATGAAGCTTAGAGGCCCAGAGCCCACAGGCGGTTTAGGGCCCATGATAGTAAACCGCCATGATTGTATAAACTTGCATTGTAAGATAAGAAAAAAGAGACCGAGGCGGACACTTGTATGAGCCAGCCTCGGGACTCTGTAGACCGACCGGGATCCTCCTGAATATATAAAGGGGTGACCTGGTGGCAGTTCAGGGACAGAAAAAAACAAAAACTCGAAGCCAGACAAAGTGGATTCGCTCCCTGGTCTTCGAAACCCCAGCAATACCAATCACAAGTAGACGTAGGCTTTTACCTTCATCGAAGGGGCCGAACTAGTATAAACTCTTGTGTCCCTTTGTCCGGTTTAACCCCTTCAAGCTAACCCGTAGTGATGGCTCCACGACTAAGTCCTTCCATGAGGACATCTTCCGTGACAATTCCATGACAGTTGGCGCCCACCGTGGGGCCATCGCACGATGGTTTCGAGTTCTTGAAGGGCAACTTCGATGGACTGAGGGGATAGGCTGTGGGCCGGATAACGAAGAGTCGCCGCGGCAAGCTCTACATCGACAACGCGGGATGGGGTCCCGAGGCTAATTCAATCGAATACGGGTACCGGGTCCCCTTTGGTGGGATTCACGTCTTCATCGGCAAGATCGGCGAACCGGCCCCCGAGCCGGACACCTGCACCGACATCATCCAGACGGCTCGGCATGCAAGTTCTTCACCGGTTCAGCCTGAGGCCAGGCATGTTTTCGTGGGTGTCGTCCACGGTTCGGGTTATGAGGAGGAACCGATCTCTGATGGAGAAACCGTAGTCCGCAGTGATGACGAGTCTTCTGGAGAAACCGAATCGCTTTACCAGTTGTACGACGGGCAGATTAAGGAAGGATCCAAGGGTAACAGTATTCTGGATTCCCCCGGTCCGCCAAACCGGGCCGCTATCTTCATGGCCGGCACACGACCGGCGCCTCATTCATCTACCGCCGTAGCGGTACTCTCCGGTTCAATGACAGCCACGCCAGCAGGTGCAGGAAGCTCGGCGCCGCCTCCGGCCCAAGTCCTGTCTGATTTGTTCGACGCTCTAGCGGCACTGATGTCCGTGGAGGTAGACGCAGCAGCCAGGGATCAGCACAATGCGGAGATTCTAAAAGTGAAAGATTAGATAGCCCAGGCTAAAGCGGACCTAGCAGCAGAGAAAGCTAGGATGGCCACAGAGCGGGCCGAGTTGGAAGCACAGGCTTACCGGATTAGACTAGATCAGAATGCTTCAGAAGAGGTCATGAGAAGAAGGTACCGATCACATCTCCCGTCAGTTTATGAGCCGCAAAATCTTTTCAACATGCCAGGTGCAGTTGCTGGTAACCAACCCGCGCCAAACCGGGCGGGGGCACCGGAAGCAGGAGCGCCGTTTCAGCCACGCGCAACAAACCTGCCTCGCCAGAACAATGTTGTATTATCAATGCCGCCTGGGCATTATTCCAACCCGTTGGATAATATTGTGGCTGCCGCTTCACGCCTGGCGGCTCTCCCAACCGACGGCGAATCACCAGTTGCAGTGGAAGCACGTCGGGCCAGGGATCTCCTTCAGACAGCACTGAATCAACAGCAAGCGTATTCACACAGCCGTGAGAGGATTCATTCCACTCCCTGTCCAAGCCGGAGTTATAGCAGACACGTGGAGGACGAACCGACCGTATCCAGTAGCGCACGCCACCGAAATTCGCCGCGGGAGAACAACCCGGACGGGGGAGGTGCTAATGCGCAAGATGTTGTGGATCACGGCCGCGCACGATGGGGGGCCGAGTTGACAGCTCGACACAAAGCACGACATCATACTCTGGTTCACCCCACTGCCTCCATGGAGCCAGGGGTAATGTTCAGTTCCCTAGGAGTACCATGTTTAACTCCCGCACTGCATAATGTGCGATTGCCCAAGGATTTCAAGGGACCTCGTAAGGTACCAAATTACACCGCCGAGTTGCAGCCGGAGGCGTGGGTGGAGAGCTATGAGATGGCAATGGAGATGTTAGATGTGGATGAGGCGGTTTGTGCTAAATATTTCACCATGATGCTGGAAGGAACAGCTCGCACTTGGTTGAAGAGGCGCTGGACCTGTTAGATGAGAAGCGAGACATGGCTTTGGCTCGGTCGGCGGTTTACCAGCAAGACCTGCAGCGTTATCACAGCCGCCGGGTTAAGACAAGAACCTTTCAAGAAGGCGATTTGGTACTTCGGCTCATTCAAGACCAGACTGATATGCATAAGTTATCCCCACCTTGGGAAGGGCCTTTTGTGGTCAGCAAAAATCTGCACAACGGATCATACTACCTCATTGACGTTCAAGAAGACTCACGTAGCTCTGAGGAGGAGACCCGGCGGCCATGGAACATAGCTCTCCTACGGCCTTATTACACTTGAAGCCACAGGCTTTTCATATGTACATATTTCAACAATGTATATATTATGATTAATATAATAAACCGGCATCCTTGCTGTCAAGCAGGGCCTCCGCTGTTGTTTTTTCTTCAAATATCTGTTAACATGAGGGCTTCCTGTTCAAACATAGGTGTATTCACCAAAGAGAACATAGCGTTACTACCCTCCTGATGCAGCTATCACGTCACAACAAAGCTTGGGAGCTTCACACCCAAGGGGCCAAAGAGAGTCTTGTTGCTACGCACAACTCAAACATAGGCACCCATTGAGCACAACTCACAAAGTTACTTGGGGGCTCTTTGCGTCAAATACCAAAGAGTTTGAAAGGACCCTTGTAGCTGGGTATCGACCCACGACTTGGAAGCCTGGTGTATTCACCTAAAACCCCGGGTTAACCTGCCTTCATCAAGTAAGCCACTCCTATCCAGGTAATCCTGGCACGACCCGTCGAACGTTTGACAGTTACTCTCATTGAGACCCTGAACTTGTCGAAGTTAAAACGATGATTGGTTAGTTGGAGGGCCATCTTAAAAGGCTTTGCCAAAATGGTTTAACTCAGTGGCCTGGCAGCCCATGAAAAGCCTCGATTTGGGCCTGGCAGCCCTCGAAAAGCCTCGACTACAGTTTTTTGTTTGCTTTTTTCTGCCAAGTTTTTGTTTTTCGTGAGGTCTACATTAAACCAGAGTTTCTTAACCCGGAATGGCTTGTGGATCTTCTGTTAAAGTATACAATTAAAGGTAATCCGGCATCCCTCAAAACCGGTCTGGCTTTGACACTTTGTCGCCAGCAATCGGCCGGTGTTCATCACAACCCGGTTTTATATCATATATGCCAACATGGCATGGTGGAAGTTGGGTTTTCACCTTTTCTTCAAATCACAATTGGTATTCCAACAGCAATGTTTTATATCACAGGTATGATTTATTATTGCTACAACCGTAGTTTCTTACCCAGTTGTGTTGGGCATTTTGACCCGTCCGGTGGTAAACCGCCTGGACAGATTTTCCTTGCAGGCACAGGGATTGCATAATATTGTAAAAATACATAAGCTAGTACTGAAATTCTCATGATAAATCAACGCAAAGTGTATTCCGCTGCACGAGGGCAACGGATCAAAGTATTTCCACTAGCTTATTACAAGGCGCTTGAAGGCCCAAAATATGGTATTTCCGACAGAACAAGGTTTCTAGAGCATCACTCTAATTGTCGGATCAAGTCTCATTACCATGTTGATGTGAAGTTGATGGGTCATCTGGCGTCGGTTCAGCCTCTTCTTCCCCACCTAGCGGCTGGAAGTTTGTGGTGGTCCAGTCAATCCGGGTTAAGGCCTGAAAGATAGCTTCTTCACTGATAAGTTCTGATGGATCAATATCAGGGGCATAAGTGTGCTTACGGATTCCTGGAATAAGATTTTGCACCTCCGGAATGACAGGGTTAGCCCGTTTGTTGTTGGCATCATAATAAGACCGGTGAACCGTCAAGTTCGCATCTTCTACCAGCTGACTCGCCAGAGGACGCATTTCCCTTGTCACTCTTTTAAGGGCTGCATCATCAAAATCTGCCCCGTTTTCTTGTGTGCTTGGAAAGCCTTTGGCAAGGTCAACCGAATCCAAGTCAGCTATCCATGCTTTGGCTCGGGTAAGTGCCAACAAAGCGCCGACCCTGGCAGAAGATCGCTTCACCTCTTCTAGCTGTGCTCGTACCATGGATAGCCTTGTCAGAGTATCCTTGATCAGTGTTGGGGCCGAATTGTCATAGGAGGCTGCACAGATAACCCGTTGAGCACCGGTGTAAAGTTGTTCCAGAAGAGTATATGCTGCTTTCAGCTTCATCCGTACATCTGAGCCCAGATGAGTAATGTCGCTCCCTGCCACGGTTTCAGAATTTCATATTTCAACCGGCACCTTACAACATGGGTATTTCAAATACTTTGCTAGGAGTACTTACCAAATACTGCGGAGGTCATGGCGTTCACTTGGCACTTTAACCCAGAAAGCTCTTCTGCCACCGGTTTAAGTGCAGATTCGGCGTCTTCAGCCCGTTTCAGCAATGTCCCCTTTTCAGTGTCCCAGTTGGCACGTTCCGTCTTGAATGCTTCTTTCAGTCGTTCTATGGAAGTTAAAGCGGCTCGAAGTTCATCTTTGGCTTTGGAAGATTCTTCTTGCTGAGATTTTATAATTTCTTGAAGATCAGCAATCTGCGTCCGTTGATGGTTTATGTCAGCCTGCCAAAATCAAGAGGAGCATTTCAATATTTTATCAAAAGTCCCAAGCATACAACTGGTTCTACACTTGGCACTTGGGGGCTAATGCGGATTAATTCTTTCTTACTGCTTATTCAAAGTCCCAAGGATTCATATAAGTTTCAATCCTGGCACTTGGGGGCTAATGCGGATTAATTCTTTCTTACTGCTTATTCAAAGTCCCAAGGATTCATACAAGTTTCAATCCTGGCACTTGGCGGCTAATGTGTGTTTGTTCAAAAAACTTAAAAGTCAACAATGTGCAGCTTGGAAATTCAAAGTCCTGGTTTGTTTTTACAAATTAAACCGACCCTTGGGGGCTACAGGATACAAGGCAGTGAAAATACAAAGATAAGGAGGAAAATGTTTACCTCATAACGTTCCTTCATCAGATTTACCAAGTCAGCCTCATTATCTTGACTTGTATAAAGCCGGTTCAAGAAACCGGAATGAAGATCCTGGGCAGAAAGATTAGCATATTTTGACATATCAGTTTCCATCTTCCTCTTGCCCATTGAAATAAACTCATCCTTAGCGGTATGTTTTGCCAAGACAACTGGATCACCCGGAGCGGTATAAGCAGTGCCAGTAACAATAACATCATCGTCTTTGGCTGGGCTTGGCGGATTAGCACTTGACTTCAATGGATCAGCAACCGGACTTGCAGGCATAGCATGTGGACTTGAGGTATCCTCATGTATGGCCAGATCAGCTTCCGGCGGATTAGCATTGATAGTTGGCTCTGGCAGGGTAAAATCATTCATGAGATTATCGAGATTTTTATCAAGATCCTTAGGAGCTTTCTCCGGCTCAACTTCACAGGTAGGGCGCTGGTCTTGGCCTTCTTACTCAAACGAGCTTGAGCACTAATATTAAAACAAAGATTAGCATGGTCAACTGAGTTATGAAAGAGAAGGGAATACTACACACTTACCCAGGGACGGTTTTCAGTGGAGGCAGCTGAGTGGTTGATGAACCGCCAGATGAATTAGAAGATGCCTGATAATTTGAATCAGATGAATTGAGAGGGCATCGGAAGAAACCTTTCAAAAGATAACGTTTTTCAGAAGAACAAGCAACCTCTGGATGATGTTTCCGGTTTGGGGTATGAGGTAAACCGGAAGAAGTGACCTGTTGACCACTGTGCCAGGTTGTGCGACGCCCTTCGGTTTGCTGTGTCTTCAAAGAAAGTTTTTGATCCAAATGAGCAACAGGGTGAGAGCATTTCACTTTTCGAACTGCACGGCGAAATCGTTGAACCGGCACAAGTTCCGAGTCAGAAGAAAAACAAATTACCTCAAATGATCTGCATGGCTGGCCTCCGCATCATCCTGGAAATACTCATTGTCAGTAAAATATATGGATAGAAGTCAAGGGAGTCAAACTTTACCTCTTCAGCCGAGTCATCGACATCTTCTGGTGGTTCTGAAGACTCAGCAATTTTCTTTTTGGCAGCTTTCTTGATGACCTTGGTCTTACTACGAGGAGCCTTAGCTACTTTATCTTGAGTTTTATTTTTCCAAAACGATCTACTGGCCTATGGGATTACACAAAGGTATTATTATAGCAGTGTAAAAGCGGAGAAGGATAAGGAAAAGTACAAGGTTAAAATATTTACCCCTGGCGGTTTGTTGGAGGCGTAAAAAGGACGCAGACCAATTTGAGTACATACGGCGAGCGGTTCGTCAAGTATTTTCTTTACACTTTCACTGACTTCATCGTCTGTCAGTTCTATTGAATTGAACCGTTGAGGATCATTGGTGTTGCCAGTGTATTCGAACATCAATCCGGGCCGGCGGCTTAAAGGAAGAATGCACCATGAAATCCAGCAACGGACGAGATCAACACCAGTTAAACCGTTGGCAAGAAGAGCCCGAAGTTTGGAGAGTTGAGGTGCATAGGCTTGTCGATCTTTGGCAGGCAATCTCTGAGGTAAAGGGTGATTATTGCTGAGTCGGTGTGGACGGTAGCCCGGCAAGGGATTCTCTTCAGCAGGGGCGGTATTCTGACAATAGAACCAGGTTTGGTTCCAGTCTTTTGGATGGCTGTGAAGTTTGGTGTGAGGAAAATTAACTTCTTTCCTCTTTTGGATTGACACACCGCCAAGTTTAGTATTAGGTCCATCAGAAAATTCTGTCCGGCGGTTTAAGTGAAAAAGATCTAGAAAGAGGTCAACAGTTGGTTCTTCTTGCAGATAAACCTTGCAGAATACTTGGAAATTGCATATGTTGGACACAGAATTTGGTCCACTATCTTGAGGATGAAGTTGGAGCCTGGCAAGAACATCCCGGAAATTTTTTGATCCGGGAGGACTGAAACCTCGAGCTAAATGTTGCAAGAATACAATCACTTCTCCATCTTGAGGTTCAGGGGGGCACTCAGGGCCCGGAACTCGCCAACGGAGGACATTTTTTGAAGCCAAAGCGCCGATGGTGATATATTCATTGATTTGCGTTTTTGTGATCCGAGACGGAACCCAGTTGCAAGCAACAAATTGTTTCGTCATCTTACAAAGTCTGTAAAAGGAAAATGGACGGTTTACGATTGGCGGTTCGTATGTGTTTGTCAAAATGTTAAACCGGCAATTCAAGGTATACGTATGAAGTGAACCGGGCATGGCTGTTCAAGGTCTAGATGGCGGTTTAAGAGAGGGCTAATGACATACGACGGATTATCAACACTAAAGGATAAACCGCCTTTTGGAGGCAGAACCCCAAGCTGGAAATTTGTTAAATGTGGAACAAACAGGTTTCACAAGTTGCAATTATTATTTCGGATCAAACGGTTGCTCTGGAAGGAAAAATTTCTAGACCTAAAACAGTGCAGAGAAGTTCATACACTCAAAGAGGGCTTCCAAACAATGGAAATGAGATCTATTTTTATGCAAGATAAGCGCAAACAATTGCTGCAGTAGTTCTACGTTGTTTTTACAATCTAAACAGGGTATTGGAGGTGAAAACTAACAAGGGTTTGCATCGGGCGGCGATGACCGCCGACGAACTCAACAAAAAGTTCCAATGCAGATTTGAGAAGGGGAAGGAGAAGAACTCACGGATGTGGACGAGCTGCGGAGGTTCGCCGTCGATTTCTGGTCAGAGTCAGGTCGATGTAGCGGCCTGAGTCGGTGCGGACTGGAAGATCAACGACGGCGGCGGCGGCAATACTTGAGGTCTTCGGGTCGCGAGGAGGAAGACGATGCGGTTTAGAAAGGGAGAAAATGGAAGGCGCCCCGGTTTTATTTATAAGGAAGTGGGATAAAATAGCAGGCGCAAAAATCGAGGAATCGGAGGTGGCAAAGGAGGATGCAGCTATCGCCTCGATCTTCGGGAATTAATTAAAGAGAAGGGAATCTTTATAAAACTTTTTTATGCAGGAATGACGTCACAATGATTTACTACAGTAACAGAAGATGACATCATGGCGATTCATCAAAGTACACAGGGAGAAGACAATATGGCGGTTTACGAGAATTGCTGGAAGTTCAAGGATTGAAGACTGACATGAACAGGTTCAAATCAATCTGGGGCCTAATGTTGAGGATATAACCACTGAGGGTAAACCGCCCAGGAGGGGCCGGCTCACCTTCAGTTATACTGAAGCCCAAGGAAACCCGGAAGATGGCGCTTTACGGATGAAGCTTAGAGGCCCAGAGCCCACAGTCGGTTTAGGGCCCATGATAGTAAACCGCCATGATTGTATAAACTTGCATTGTAAGATAAGAAATAAGAGACCGAGGCGGACACTTGTATGAGCCAGCCTCGGGACTCTGTAGACCGACCGGGATCCTCCTGAATATATAAAGGGGTGACCTGGGGGCAGTTCAGGGACAGAAAAAAACAAAAACTCGAAGCCAGACAAAGCGGATTCGCTCCCTGGTCTTCGAAACCCCAGCAATACCAATCACAAGTAGACGTAGGCTTTTACCTTCATCGAAGGGGCCGAACTAGTATAAACTCTCGTGTCCCTTTGTCCGGTTTAATCCCTTCAAGCTAACCCGTAGTGATGGCTCCACGACTAAGTCCTTCCATGAGGACATCTGCCGTGACAATTCCACGACAGTCAGTAAGGGAATTTTGTTATATGCTTTGAGTAACTCCATGCCATGCCTTGATTTGCCATGATATGACCCTGTAGCATGTTGTTATCTTGCTCTAAACATTGCTTCCTGATGTTAAATCCTGACATGTTTTTTTCACTAAGTCTGTGAACCTGGTATCTTTTGCACTATTGCCATGCTTATTTGAACCTGCTATTGTGTGATTTAGCCATATCTCAGTGTTCATCTTTAGTCAAGCATCTTGAGTGGATCACTGCCATGTGCTTTGTTGCTATGTTAGAGTGCAGTAGCTTATTTTCTTGATGCAAGTTAGATGGCATCGTGCTGTTAATCGCAGATTTGTGCCATTATTGTTTTGCTTGCCATTTGCAAACCGTGCATCCGATTCCGGTGATCTTTATATCGATTTCGACCAAAATCAACTCATCTTTCCAGCGGCACTCTTGGTTTGCCAAGTTGAGGCCGGGTTCAATCTTTTCCTTCCGAAGCATGCATATGCATTGCATATCACATCCCGCATATCATGCCATGTTTTGCATCATGTTGCTTGCGCATTGCACCGTGGTTGATTGTGTTTCCCGTACTTGTGTTCTTGCCTTGGGATAGATCCGGGAGACAAGTACGTGATCAAGGAACCTGTTGAGTACACTTACGAGGATCAAGCTTTGTCAACTCGGAGAACTTTGCAGGCAAGATGACCATACCCTCGAAATCACTTCTATCTTTGCTTGCTAGTTGCTCGCTCTATTGCTATGCTTATGCTGCGATACCTACCACATGCTTTACCATGCCTCCCATATTGCCATGTCAAACCTCTAACCCACCTTCTCCTAGCAAACCGTTGTTTGGCTATGTTACCGCTTTGCTCAGCCCCTCTTATAGCGTTGCTAGTTGCAGGTGAAGATTGGAGTTTGTTCCTTGTTGGAACATGTTTATTGTTGGGATACCACTATTATATCTTGTTTACTTTAATGCACCTATATACTTGGTAAAGGGTGGAAGGCTCGACCTTATGCCTGGTGTTTTGTTCCACTCTTGCCGCCCTAGTTTCCGTCATACCGGTGTTATGTTCCTTCATGTTGCGTTCCTTACACGGTTGGGTTATAATGGGAACCCCTTGACAGCTCGCCTTGAATAAAACTTATCCAACAAGGCCCAACCTTGGTTTTACCTTTTTCCACCTAGCCTTTTTCCCTTGGGTTCCGCGGACTCAAGGGTCATCTTATTTTAAACCCCCCCGGGCCAGTGCTCCTCTGAGTGTTGGTCCAAAATGGGCAGCCTGCGGGGACACCTCGGGGCAATTCATGGGTTGGTTTTACTCGTAGCTTGACCTATCCGGTGTGCCCTGAGAATGAGATACGTGTGACTCCTATCGGGATTTGTCGGCACATCGGGCGGCTTTGCTGGTTTAGTTTTACCATTGTCGAGTTGTCTTGTAACCGGGATTCCGAGTCTGATCGGGCCGTCCTGGGAGAAGGAATATCCTTTGTTGACCGTGAGAGCTTGTGATGGGCTAAGTTGGGACACCCCTGCAGGGATTTGAACTTTCGAAAGCCGTGCCCGCGGTTATGGGCAGATGGGAATTTGTTGATGTCCGGTTGTAGAAAACCTGAAACTTAACTTAATTAAAATGGATCAACAGCATGTGTAGCCGTGATGGTCTCTTTTCGGTGGAGTTTGAGAAGAGAACACGGTCTCGGGTTATGCTTGAACGTAAGTAGTTCTAGGATCACTTCTTGATCATAGATTCTCGAATGTGCTTTGCCTTCTCTTCTCGCTCTCATTTGCGTATGTTAGCCACCATATATGCTAGTGTTTGCTGCAGCTCCACCTTATATCTTTTACCTACCCATAAGCTTAAATAGTCTTGATCGCGAGGGTGTGAGATTGCTGAGTCCCCGTGACTCACAGGATTACTTCCAAAACTAGATGCAGGTGCCGATGATCCCTGTTCAAGAATTCATCCGATTAACCAGTTAACTTGCCGATTAATCCCTACTCATAGGGTCCCAGAGTAGACAATAACCTGATACATCGTCCGATTAATTGATTAAATGGCCGATTAACTTGCCGATTAGCCTATTAATCCCCTACTCACCAGCCGACCGAGCAGCTACCAGTTAACAATTTCTTCAACAATGCCGATGATACCATTCCAGGAGATGCGACTGAACTCAAGTGGGAGTTCGATGAGGACTCAGGACGATACTATGTTTCCTTTCCAGACGATCAGTAGTGGAGCCCAGTTGGGGCTATCGGGGATCTTATGCATTTGGGGTTGTCTTTATTTTGGTTCCGTAGTCGGACCTTGATTGTATCTGGATGATTGTAATGCTATATTTGTGTTTTGTGTGAAGTGGCAATTGTAAGCCAACTCTGTACCTCTTTCTTCTTCAGTACATGGGATGTGTAAATATTACCCCTCTTACGACATTGCCTACAATGCGGTTATGCCTCTAAGTCGTGCTCCGACACGTGTGAGATATAGCTGCATCATGGGTGTTACACAAAACAACGATCAAGATTGTCGGTGTCAGAACCGGCGGATCTCGGGTAGGAGGTCCCGAACTGTGTGTCTAGGATCGATGGTAACAGGAGGCAGGGGACACGATGTTTTACCCAAGTTCAGGCCCTCTTGATAGAGGTAATACCCTACGTCCTGCTTGATTGATCTTGATGATATGAGTATTACAAGAGTTGATCTACCACGAGATCGTAGAGGCTAAACCCTAGAAGCTAGCCTATGGTATGATTGTCTGTATATCGACTAGCCCGGCCCTGGTTTATATAATGCACCAGAGGCCTAGGATAACAAGAGTCCTAGCCAAATACGCCGGTGGGGGAGGAGTCCTTGTCTTGACCACCAAGTCTTGTGGAATTTTCCTTGTACGCGGCAGCTGTCCGAACTGGCCCATGAGTATACGGCCATGGGGGTCCTCGGCCCAATCTAACTGACCGGGAGACGACGTGGTGAGTACCCCCTAGTCCAGGACACCGTCAGTAGCCCCGTGAACCGGTCTTCAAGTTGGGGACGCTCCTCGATTCTTCCGAACTGTTCTTTGTCTTCGGCCATCGGTCTTGAAATCTGGTTCAACAAATCTTCCCATCTTCTATCTTGAGGAGTGCCGAACTAAATCTGAAGATCTCACACGTCGGGTATCCGAGGAGCCCTTTAAGTCTTCGGCCTTTATCAATGCCTTGTTATTTTTATGCCACACATCGGGTTTGAAGTTGTTCCCGGGCGGGAGCGTCCTCTTGTGTCCGAGATCCAACGCCGGACTACATTCGAGGTATCTTTTGCAGCCGAGCACCAACGTCGGACTGCTTTCCGAGATCCAATGCCGGACTGCATTCGAGGTATCTTTTGCAGCTGAGCACCAACGCCGGACCGCTTTCCGAGCTCCAACGCCGGAATGTATCCGAGCTCCAACACCGAACTATGTCCAAACTCCAACGATGGACTGTATCCGGGCTCCAACGCTGGACTATATCCGAGGTTTCATATCACCTTGGTTCAAAAAAGTTGAAGGAGTTTAGCTGAGCTTAATGCTGGAAATGCCCTCTATGGAGCCAGCCACTAGCGCCCGAGCTTTATGCAGGACTGCTTTCGAGGTGGTGCACCACCCCGACTGTGGGCCGATTTTTTTTCAATATTTTTGATTGGTGCAATTTATTCTCTGTCGATATATATAGCCAGTAGCCCTCAAGGTGTGTATCGGTTTAAAACCCGAGATGCACTTGAAGGATGACGTAAGACCGTTGATCCCAGTAGCCGCTGAGACTCAGGTCGATGCACGAAATCGGCCTGAGGACCAACTCCTAGCTCGACAGCATACATAGGAATAAAAATGCAATGTAATATATTAGAGCTAATAGTGATCGGCGAACGGGCCCCCTGAGAGAGGGTCGTGAGAAGTCGCTGTGATATATAGCTTGATGCCAGATAGGTCCAGATGGTACTTATTGTTGTCTGAAGACGCGCTTCCCATAGTTCAATCAAGCCGAACACTGAGCCCTTTGAATTTTCTGCATTGAATAGGCAATGCAGTAGCCCCCGAGACACTGGTCGGCTGGCAACACCAGATCAGGGGATCGATGTGCCCCTTTAATATTTGTAAATAATGAGCGCAAAGCCCAGTAGCCCCTGAGCCTTAATGTGGGCACGGGTGGCCGAATTAAGGATCAATATCCAGAGTAAAATCACAGATTATGTGTAATGATTCTATGTATCCAAGTACTTTATATCATTATTTTGACTCCACTGCGACCGTTTATCAGTTGAAAGTGGCCATCGTCGACCTCTACCCCTTGGTAGATACTACGCGGGGTGTTTCTGCAATAACAAAACAACCCTTAGCCGACGTCTCAGTGCCCAAAGGCGGTTGTGTTAACGGAAACGAGGCAATCATATATGCGGGGTTTATAACTTTCGCTTAGTCATAGGAGCTTTAAATTGGGGAAGCTAGCTATGAGCCCCCGGTTAGTGTTCGGCGACATCCGAGGTCAAGCCGTAAACACTTCGGCCAATGTTATGAACAGCCCGTCATTTAACATAGTCATCGGATCGCTGACCAGTTTATGCCTATTGTGACAGTCAGTTTTTGGCTTTCTCCACTGAGGTGCTTAACCATGCGAGCTGGAAGCACAATCGCAGTGGTTCTCCCTTTGCACACCTAGCCGGACAAAGCGGAACGTAGGAGGCAAGCACAGGAGTCGGGCGACCCAACTATTGACCGAAGACACAATTCGAAACCGATGCATATATGGCAATATCCGAGAGTGTTTTTGCCGAATCTATAAAGGTGTCCGGCGTTGCACTACGAGACTAATGTTGGAAACACACAAATAGTTTAAAAGTGCCATAGGCTTGGAAAACCAAAAAACGTCAGTGGAAACCTGACGTCCGAACAAGATCAAGTGTTCGGTGCCAATCTGAAAATTGGACTTTAGAAAAAAAGTGCTTCTGTCGTGCTTTAACATGACACATCATGTCTCAAGACTCCAAGCGGGTCAGCCTACGGCTTCAACCTCCTATCCCGAAGGCGGAGTACTTTTCATTAGGTCAGTTTAGCAAACTAAACTCTAGCGGCTTTGAGAGAGAAATTAGTCTCCTCAGCTAGTGACCACATACTTGTGTCGAAAAAAGGAATGATAAATAATAACAATAATAATAATAACTTTGCAACGACTAAGAAGAAGAACACTTATTATAAAACGACGCGTATAAATTTAAGAGCCCCCAAGTGGCTTGGGTAAAAGAATTTTATGTATAACGATTGTATGTACCAAGGTACTTATATCATATTTGTGTTCACCCGAACTTTAAACATGTCTTAACCGATCGTCGGCTTCTCCCTCTTCGGTCAAGGACCGAAAAGTGTTATGTACTCCACCAGTCGAGAATATCGACGGTGTTTCCAATAACCAGGCAATCAGGCCATAAGGTTGTAACAGACAAAGCGCGCTCAGGGAACTTATGCTATATTACTGGCAAAGTATAAGAAGCATCTTCGAAGAAAATAGTACCCCCACCGATACCTTTCTTCGGTGCTCATTGTTACTATGAGACTTGTGCAATAGATTTTTTGTACTCATGAGTTCCGTTGTGTGCCGACCATCATTGAAAACAATAAGAGCGCTAGCTTTCGGCTTCACCCAGTCTGAGGTCCGGCTCGGATGACCCGATCGTGACAATCGCAGAGGTGCTCCCTTTACTCCCTAGCCGAACAATTGGGAATGTAGGGGTAAACACAGGAGCGAGGCAACCCAGCTTGCAAATCGCTTAATTCAATATGGTGCATATTGTGGCATAATACACGAACAAGGAACGAAGCCGTACGAGTATAATCATATGCAAGAGGAAAAGCTTCATAAAGGAAGCCCCCAAGTAAACATGGTATTTGAATTTGTGTGTCACAAACAAAGTTTGGACAAGGAAAAAAATTTACAAGCAACTTTTTTCCAAAAAAGTATAATGGTTGGTCGAGCCGAACACAAGTTAAAAATTTAAAACTTTGAGCATGAAGGCAACTTAGCTGGTTAATGTGTTCGATATTGATGACGCGGTCCGAGCTTGATGCGGGACAAGGTTCCATCCCCCAAGCCAGTTCCGAGGTGGCGGAGCAAAGAGCTTGGCACTCCGAAGCGGTGACATAGCACGGTCAATGTAGGCCGACAGAGTAATGCCGAAGTCCCTGACAAGGGGTAATGAAGTTTTGACGAAGCCCCCCGTCCAGCCGAGGTGACGCCAAAGGATATAGTTCAGCTGGATCATTTTCCTATGTACAAAAAATAGTGCAAACCGGAGATAATAGTAATAATAATAAATAAATAAAAATCGTTGCATAATAAATAATTTATGCAAAGTGAGTAATAAAAGAAATATGGCCTGGCGCCAAAGTCAATGTCGATGCAGGGCGTCGGCGTGATGCGGTAAAGGCGTGGCAAAGCCTGAATTCACAGGTCGGTCCGAGTTCCGGATGTGCCGTTCGTCGGACCATGTACGAAAACTGACCGAACCACCATGCGACCGTCGTTAATGCGGCCATCATTTGATAGACCTGCGTACATATGATGAACAAACCAGAGTAATATTTCCTTGGAAAAAATGAACCCGAACAAGCAAAAAATACTAGGATTAATAGCACCTGGTTTATTTGTTGTAGCAATCCGAAGAAAGGTGATTCCGAAAATTAGGACTCGACCCGCACACCCATTGCCTAATGGGCGATAAAGCGACGGTATGCCGATGCTGGCACAGGTTGGCTCGCCGAGGCAAAGCCCTTAGTCCAGCTAACGTGACGGAGCTGGTCGGCTAGTGACGCCGAAGTCTCCGGACTAGGTTGATGAAGAGATGGCGAAGCCCCCGGTCCAACCGAGATGTCGAAGCCTCGATGTCAGCCGATGAGTCGAAGTAGGTTGGCGTGATGGACACCAGCTTGAAGAAGCAATAGTGGGGCCCTGCCGATGCAGGTCGTGACGTGGTCGATGCCGGCTTGATGAAGTGACCATGTGGCGATGCCGGTATGCCCGCTCCGTGTAATCTGTGGGGCGGCGATGTTGGTGATGATTTATCCTTCGCGATGCCGGACTCTTGTTTGGATTGCCGAGATGATGATCCGAAGAAGTTGAGCTTGGCTCAACAAAGTGACGACGTGTCTAGCGCAGGTCGGCAACCTTGGAGCAATATTGCCGGACTGGTTTGACACCAGCATGATGATGAAGATGACCTCAGAGGAGGCTTAAAAATTTACGGGCACGTGTTTAAGAACAATGCACAATACCCTAGAAGAGAATTCCTCTAAAAAGGTTGTCCAATATCACATTCATAAAGAAACATGAATTCGGGTCGGATCTGTATTCGCGTAGAAAACGGATCCGAAAATTGGTCCACTCATCGGAAGGTTCCCGGAGTTTGAACCGTCGGATCGAGCTGAAATTTGGAGGGGTGGTAGATATGGGAATTCCGCAGTAGATGAACGGTTGAATCTTCCAAAGGACCTCCGAGCTGGGCTCTGGAGACCACACCCTAAACTCGTCCAGATTCCCGTCCATATTTGACAGGGCTCCGGTATATCGTAGATTGTCAGAGATTCCTCCATCGGAACACGACAAATTTTGCATGACTGTTGTAGACGTAATTCCGCACTATTCCACCAAAGCAATCGTCAAAACGACACTCGAGGAGGTGGTGACGGCGAATACAAGGTCGCTGTCCATAAAAACAGCACGACCTCCTGAGTGCAATGTTGATGTTGAGCCCTCGAGCTCCATGGATGACTCCTCTATGATCATGATAGAGATCGGAGTTGATGTTGAAAAAGGCCCCCGTCCGAACATGATGATCGGAGATGGATCACGGTCCTCGGTTGAGCCAAGGTGACCAGTCGAGCCGGCGACGAAGATGCCGGTGTCGCAGTTGACCTACGGGCGAGGCATTGATCCTTTTGCCGATCACACAGCGGAACTCTCAATGAAAGCACCAATGTCGGTGTCAAAACCTGCGGATCTCGGGTAGGGGGTCCCGAACTATGCGTCTAGGATCGATGGTAACAGGAGGCAGGGGACACGATGTTTTACCCAGGTTCAGGCCCTCTTGATAGATGTAATACCCTACGTCCTGCTTGATTGATCTTGATGATATGAGTATTACATGAGTTTATCTACCACGAGATCATAGAGGCTAAACCCTAGAAGCTAGCCTATGGTATGATTGTCTGTATATCGACTAGCCTGGCCCTGGTTTATATAATGCACCAGAGGCCTAGGATAACAAGAGTCCTAGCCGAATACGCTGGTGGGGGAGGAGTCCTTGTCTTGACCACCAAGTCTTGTGGAATCTTCCTTGTACGCGGCAGCTGTCCGAACTGGCCCATGAGTATACGACCATGGGGGTCCTCGGCCCAATCTAACTGACCGGGAGACGACGTGGTGAGTACCCCCTAGTCCAGGACACCGTCAAAGATCTTCATCGAGCTCCCACTTGAGCTGGGTTGCGTGACCTACACTGGTATCATCGGCACCTGCAACTGTTTGGAAGTATTTGTGAGTCACGAGGACTCAACAATCTCACACCCGCGAGATCAAGACTATTTAAGCTTATGGGTAGGAAAGGGTAGTGAGGTGGAGCTGCAGCAAGCACTAGCATATATGGTGGCTAACATACGCAAATGAGAGCGAGAAGAGAAGCAATGCACGGACGAGAAGCTAAAAGTGATCCTGAAGCTACTTACGCTCAAGCATAACATGAGATTTTATTCTCTTCCCGGACTCCGCCAAAAAGAGACCATCATGGCTACACACGCGGTTGATTCATTTTAATTAAGTTAAGTGTCAAGTTATCTACAACCAGATATTGACAAATTCCCATCTGCCACATAACCGCGGGCACGACTCTCGAAAGTTTATACCCTACAGGGGTGTCCCAACTTAGCCCATCACAAGCTCTCATAGTCAACGAAGGATATTCCTTCTTCGGGGAAGACCCGATCAGTCTCGGAATCCCGGTTACAAGACATTTAGACAATGGTAAAACAAGACCAGCAAAGCCGCCCGATGTGCCGACAAATCCCGATAGGAGTCTCACATATCTCATTCTCAGGTCACACCGGATGGGCTAGGCGTCGGGTTGGCATAAACCCTGGTTGCCCAGGGGGCGCCGGACACCGCCCAGTTTGGACCAACACTCGGAGGAGCACTGGCCTGGGGGTTTAAAATAAAGATGACCCTTGAGTCTGCAGAACCCAAGGGAAAAAGGCTTAGGTGGCAAATGTTAAAACCAAGGTTGGGCCTTGCTGTAGGAGTTTTATTCAAAGTGAACTAGCAAGGAGTTCACATAACACCCAACAGTGTAAGGAACGCAAAATCAAGGAACATAACACCGTCATGACGGAAACTAGGGCGGCAAGAGTGGAACAAAACACCAGGCATAAGGCCGAGCCTTCCACCCTTTACCAAGTATATAGATGCATTAATTAAATAAGAGATATTGTGATATCCCAACATAATCATGTTCCAACATGGAACAAACTTCATCTTCACCTACAACTAGCCACGCTATAAGAGGGGCTGAGCAAAAGCGGTAACATAGCCAAACAACGGTTTTCTAGGAAAATTGGGTTAGAGGCTTGACATGGCAATAAGGGGGGCATGATTGACAAGTGGTAGGTAGCATGACATAGCGATAGAGCGAACAACTAGCAAGCAAAGATAGAAGTGATTTCAAGGGTATGGTCATCTTGCCTGAGATCCCGCAAGGAAGAAGACTGAAACCACGAAGAAGACAAGCGGACGTAGTCGAAAGGATCCTCACAACTCCGGAACCGAACCGAAGCTAATGAGAGAAGCAACCCGGAAAGAAGCAGGGAACATAGTAAACAACCATCACATAAACATGGCATGATGCACAATCAAGTATGATGCATGTCTGGTTTAAATATGCATGGCATGGCAAAGTGCACAAACAAAACTACAAGTTAAGTGGAGCCCAATATGCAACAAGTTGCGTATTGACGGAACACCACATCAATTATTTAGTTCACTCCCAGTTAGGTACTCAACAATATTAAATGTTGGTTAACATGGCAAGAGGTGAAGCATAACAAAACTATACTATCTAAACAATTTAAATGGGGCCGGATATAACAAACAACAAATCCGGTAAATCCCCATATGCATTTAGCAAATTAATGCAACAACAATGTAAACAATTTAAATGTTATTATCATGATGCGAATGACATGTGCAAGTTTTATGCATTTTTTGTTAAAAATTGACATGAGCATACTATGAAGCATTTGTCACCATGGCTGAACCAAAGGGGTGCCATGGCAACTACGACAGAAAAGGTGCCACGGCGGCGAAACGGAAATGATTCCACGACAACATTCCAATGATCCGGTAGCTCACGGGGATACTGGTGCAAAAGGAAGTGGGTGTGAGTGTGTCATGCAAGGATGGTGGGGTGATCCCGGATACCGGGTTCCTACGGGTCAACGGCGTGGCAACGAGGAGGAACAACTACGTTCACGGACGGATACAACATCCAAACATGCATCTCATACAACACATGCATTCATTCACGGGCGGTCGTCTCAGGGTTATACCTTCGAAGCGTGCAAACAGGATGGTTCGGGTTCGTCGAGGGAAGTAGAGGAAGTAGTCATTCCGCGACGGTAGTAGAAGTAGTGGTACTATTGGTCCTCGGCGATGGTAGTGGAAGAAGTGGTTCCCGGTTTGGAAGGGGACTTGATGAATCTGAGTCCTCCGGGGTTCGACGGTAGTGGTTCACGTTCTTAGTCGCACAAGTGTCCGTAGATGTTCGGGGTCACGCGAGGAACTTGACAACCACGGAGTCTTCGCGGTTCGACGGTACTTGACGTCCTAGTGTTCAGCGCATGAAGTTGTACATGGTCCACGAGTCGTCGATCGTTCGGGGTCTGACTTGTGGGTCTTGCCGACATGAAGTGGTACTTGGCGAGTCCGCGTAGTTGTACACATGTTGTAGTTGAACTTGACGGATCCGAGCTCTTCAAGGGTCGTCGTGGTACTCGTTCACGTTGTAGTCGTACATGTACTGAGTACGAGGTCTTGGTGGACTTGCAAGCCTTGGCGATTCCGAAGACGCCGGTAGAGGTACTAGACGCGACACTGTGTACTCGTACACTTGTCGGAGAGGACTTTTCCATGAAGCCCAAAATGAATCAGCTCCAAACGGAGGCAACAGAGGCGGACGCGCACGCGGGCAGCAAGGCGATGGTCCCGCGGCAACAGGAGGTCGACGGCGGCGCGGCACGGGAAGAGCAGCAGTAGGACGGAGTGGCTACAGGCACGGGAGGAGAAAGGCCATGGTAGAGGCGGGCGCTGGGCGCTTGGGGCGCCGGCGGCGGCCTCAGCAAAGAGAAGAAGGGCGCGACTGGGTGGCCGGGAGGTCAAGGAGGCAAGCAGGTTCGCGGGATGTGGCACAACATGACGTCGAGAGAGAGGCCGGCGACGGCGCCATGGCTGCCGAATAGGGCATCGGCTCTCCTGGACGAGGAGGAGGCCATGGAGGTTGGTTGCGGGGCAGCAATGAGCCGAAGGACGGCGGGGACAAGGGAGATCCTCTCCCTGGCGCGAGGAGGAAGACGAGTGGAGGGGAAAGGGGATCGAGCCGCGGCTCTCCTGGCGGCGCAAGTGAGGGGAAACAGGAGAGAGCGTGGTGAGGGGCTAGGGTTAGAAGGGAGAGAGTGGGCTATTGGGCCTAGGATGCTGCAGGAGGCCTTAGTGGAGGCCGACCTGGGTTGGGTCAGAGAGGCCCAGCTGGGCTGCAAGGAAGGAGGCCGCCTAGCCACTGGGCTCTCTCTCTCTCTTAACCTCTCTTAATACTACTATAACCAAAAAACATTAGAGGGAAAGGAAAAAAAGGAAGAGGGGTTTATGGAACGAATTTGAGCATGCGGGTAATTTTCCTGGACTCATAAAAGTGAGTTTGTTCTGAGAAAAATAGAAAAGGCCAAGATTGAAGGATGTAAATTCGAACTCATTTGAATTTAATTCAAATGGGTTTGAACTAGAACTTGAATTTAGCAGTGCCCTAAAATGTTTGGATTTTTGGAGGAACCTCGGTAAAAGTAATAAGAATTGCGAACAAGATTTGAAGGTCAAACTCGAAGTAGAAAAGGCATGGGGAATACTGCAAGTGTGTTCTGGTTAATTCCAAACTAATGGAATATTTATTATAGCACCCTAATAATATTGGGAGTATATGTTTTAAAGAGAAACCACCATGTGAGTTCCCTCAATTTAAATGGACCAGAGATCCATGCAATTTATTTAGTTGAGTTTTAAGAAGAGGTGCAAGAAGACATGATGCAATGCACATGATACAAAAATGAAAGCAACAAACCAAACAATTCACACGACGAAACATGGAAAACATGGAAGGCATCTGGAGCACCGGTCTCGGGGCGTCACACCGGCCCTCGTTTTGATCATGACAAGGGCAGCGATGGGAAGGATGATACTGGCAGTGCTTCAGATACCGTCATGGATGAAGGTGATAACAACAGAAAGAGGGCACCAACCCACGCGCAACATGGGATGCAATCAGGGAATAACGAGATAAGTGGTGCATGCCAGGGGGCGATGTTTTTGCTACCAGCACCCTCAACTGTTCCAGCTAGCCCGAGCAGCAAATAGGATTCAAAGAGGACCAAGATGAGTTCAGATGTAGGGGAGGACAACTTGGAAAATATTGACAGTCTTGGCAAGACCGACTCTTCTTTGGCAGGCTCCTTTGAGAAGCGCCGCCGGGTCCAATGAATATTTTCTGCTGGAACTGTCGTGGTGCGGGAAAAGCTGCGACAGTTCGGGAGCTTCGTGATTTTGCGAGGAACTTTTCCCCTACCCTCTTATGTATTATTGAAACACAGCTGGAAAGCGGGAGGGTAGAATTACTAGCTGCTACTTTAGGCTTTGATAAATCTTATGCTGTAAGTAGTCAAGGTAGAAGTGGAGGCATTGGCTTGTTTTGGAATGATTCAATAAATGTTGAGATTCTTGGCTACTCTGACTATCATTTAGATGTTTCCATTGAGGAACAAGGCAGAGAGAAGTGGAGGATGACATGCGTGTATGGTGAGGCACAAACGCACTTGAGGCACCAAACCTGGACAACTTTGAAAAACGTTAGCACTTTGAGCACTCTCCCTTGGCTATGTGTGGGTGATTTTAACAAAGTGTTACATCCAGATGAGCATCATGGTGTGGGACAAAGAAGCAACGCTCAAATCCAAGCCTTTCGTGATGTTTTAGATGTTTGCATGTTGCTCGACTTGGCCTACAAAGGTAATTTTTGGACCTTCGAGAAGAAAGTAACAGGAGGAACCTTCACAAGGTGCAGACTCGACCAGACGCTAGTGAGTGCAGAATGGTTGACGAGGTTTCCGTTAGCTTCGGTCACACATTTGACGGGTGTTACATCGGATCATTCCCTGTTGTTGCTCAAATTGGACGCTAGGACGGCCGATCATGTTAGTCGCCCTTTTAGATATGAGACAATGTGGGAGACGCATGACAACTTCCGTAATGTGATAAACCAGGGATGGGGCGCAGGTCCTCCGTGCTCAACAGTGGAGGAGCTGCGACTGAAATTGCAAGACCTGGCAAGGGATCTGGGAAGATGGAGTCGGGATACATTTGGGAGCGTGAGGAAAGAGATAAAAAATCTAAAGAAATCTCTTGATGAACTAAAGAATGATCCTTTAAGGATAGGCCCAACATACGCCGACTTGAAGATCAATGAGAGGCTAATTGAGTTGTATCATAGGGAAGAAATCATGTGGCGCCAGAGAGCTAGGGTCGAATGGCTTTCTGCTAGAGACAAAAACACAAAGTTTTTTCACCTTAGGGCCAACTTGAGGAGGAGAAAGAACATGATCAAGGCGCTATAGAACTCACTTGGAGTTGAGATATCTGACCCGGGAGAGCTAAAGGTGATGGCACATGACTTTTATCAGTCCCTGTACCTGTCCGAGGGAGTGCAAAATTTGGAGGCAATGCTGAATCATGTGTCGCGCAAGGTAACAGCAGCGATGAATACTAATCTTTGTGCGCCATACACCAAGGAGGAAGTCATGATTGCTTTGTTTCAAATGTTTCCAACCAAACCTCCGGGGCCCGATGGTTTTCCTGCACACTTCTATCAGAGAGATTGGGAAGTTTGTGGGGACGAAGTAACAAGCATAGTTCTGAGAATTGTGAACGGCGAGGAGAGCCCAGAATCCATAAATGATACCGTGCTTGTTTTAATCCCCAAGGTAACTACTCCAAAGGTACTTGCTCAATTCCGTCCCATAAGTCTATGCAACATTTTGTATAAAATAGCTTCAAAGGTGATAGCTAACAGATTAAAAGTGATCTTACCTGACATAATCTCTGAGGAACAATCTGCATTTGTCTCTGGAGGCTTATCACAGACAATATCATATGCACTTATGAATGCTTGCATTTTATGAAGAGGTCGAGATCAAAATCCAACAGTTTTTGTGCTTTAAAGTTGGACATGATGAAGGCATATGATAGATTGGAATGGACCTACCTGTGAGGTATCATGACAAAGTTGGGTTTTGACCACCACTGGATAGATATTGTTATGGGTATGGTATCCTCAGTTTCTTTTTCGGTATGTTTCAATGGTGAAAAGCTTGAGTCCTTCAAGCCTACACGAGGTATTCGGCAGGGAGACCCGATCTCTCCCTACTTGTTCTTGATTGCAGTTGAGGGCCTTTCGTGCCTCCTTAAATCAAGTTCTTATTCGTTACTAACAGGAATTCAGGTGGCTCCTTCGGCTCCTACCGTTAACCATCTCCTGTTTGCAGATGATAGCATGTTGCTATTCAAGGCCAGTGGGGAAGGATCAATTCATGTGTCAAACCTACTTGATATTTACTGTAATGCTTCGGGACAAAGAATCAACAATGAGAAATCTTCAATTTTCTTTAGCAAGGGCTGCCCTGCACAGTTGAGAGAAACTATTAAGGCCAACTTGCAAGTTTTAAGCGAATCTTTGAGTGAACGTTACCTGGGTATGCCGATGGATGTTGGACACTCGAAGAACGGTACGTTTAAATACCTTCGGAACCGAGTCTGCGAAAAAAATCAAAGGATGGATGGAGAAGTTACTATCTGGTGCTGGTAAGGAAGTTTTAATTAAATCTGTAGCAGAAGCGACCCCGTTTATTCGATGTCGTGCTTCAGATTACCAAGGGGTCTCTGTGAAAGTATCACGTCAATTATTTAACAATTCTGGTGGGGTTCTAAGCAAGGGAAGAGGAAACCTAGATGGGTAGCATGGGATATCTTAACCATGCCGAAGCAATTGGGAGGTTTGGGTTTCCGAGACTTGGAAAGTTTCAACCTTGCATTGCTAGCAAGGCAGGCATGGCGCACACTCACAGATGACACATCTCTCAGCGCTTGAATCCTCAAGGCAGTGTACTTCCCGGAATGTTCTCTACTTCAAGCCGAACTTGGAGCACACCCGTCTCAGATATGGAGGGCAATATTGGATGGGCGCGATATCATGGCACAAGGCGTGGTGCGCAGAATAGGAGATGGTCCATCGACAGATATATGGCAACACAACTGGATTCCTCGAGACAGTTTCAAGCGCCCTATAATATCTCTGGCGCCAAATCCTCCTGAGAGAGTGGCACAACTCATCGACACTACTTCTGCTTGCTGGAACGAGGGCTTGGTTCGAACGGTGTTCACTCATTTTGACGCCGAGGTGATTCTGGAAATCCCGATGTGCACGCGCCGAGTCGAGGATTTTTGGGTGTGGCATCATGATCCTAGAGCAAGATTCAACGTCCGGTCTGCCTATCACATGATTCTCAAGACAAAGCATAGCAGGGAGGCATGGCTAAACGAGGAGGGAGGGACTTCATATGAGTTCAGCGAATCCAACAACTGGGCTACGATATGGCACATCCAAGTCCCCTCAAAGCTTAAGATGTTTCTATGGCGTTTAGCCAGGCAGTCAATGCCAACAGGGACCGTTTTGGAGCACTGTCACATGGCAACAGAAAATACATGCCTACTCTGCGGAGCCGTGGACACATGGATGCATGCACTGATCTCATGTCCCATGTCTGCAAGTGTATGGGCGCTGGCTCCCGAAGAGTTGGTGCATCATATGCTAGAGTGGGGTGAGGAGAATCCGAAGGATTGGCTGTTTGCAATTCATGAAATACTATCTAAGGAGCTTTTTGATCGCTTGGTGGTCTCACTTTGGGCGATATGGGGAGTCAGGAGGAAGGCCATCCATGAGAACATGCATCTATCAATCATCCCATTTTGTGAGCAGTTTCATATCGAGTTACTTGGAGGAGCTAAAGCTGATAAATGCCAAGAACCCTGGTGTGATGGTGCATAGAACCGAGAACCCAAAAAGGTGGATACCCCCGACTGCGGGCAATGCTAAGATGAACGTTGACGTGGCTATGTCTAGGCAAGGATTCAGATCTATTAGGGTGATATGCAGAGACCAAACAGGTATGTTCGTCGGTGCCTCCACCTTTGGTTTCAGAAACATTGTAGACCCATCGACCCTCGAAGACCTAGCAAACAGAGAAGCACTGACACTGTCAAATGATCTATATTTGCGACGGATTGAAGTGGCGTCGGATTGCAAAGTGGTAGTGGAGGATCTACAGAAGGATAATTTGGCGAGCTACGGTGCAATTGTACATGAAATAATAGCCCATTCCTCTTCTTTTGATTTATGCAGTTTTAGACATGAATTTAGGAGCTCCAACTATGAAGGTCACAACTTAGCGAGGCATGCTTTATCTCTCAGTGGTGGCCGCCGTGTTTGGTTAGGCCATCCCGGGAACCTACCGTCCGTCCCTGTAAACATTGTGACGAATTAATAAAGCCTCGCGACGTTGTCTAAAAAAACTAATTAAGGAGTACTCGTTGCAAAGAACACTCCACTTTGCCAGGTCGCGACAAGTGGCGCACATGCAGCGCACCACTTGTCGGGAGTTTTTCCTTTTTTCGTAGATCCGTTTATTCAAAACGTTTTATCTTTTAAACCGTGCGTCCAAATCTCAAACTGTTTTCACCATTGGATTCCTCGCGTCGAGATCTTCAAAACTAGATCCCATGTAGATAGGTTTTGACAAACTTTTTTGTCACAAAAAACCAGACGAAAAAACCGAGCGAAAAAACCGAACCGGGAGCACGGTTTTTTTCATTTCCGAAGGAGGCATGCCCGTACCTCTCGCGAAATCACACCCGTGCCTCTCGTGGAAGCAAAACCGTGACTCTCGTGGACAAAAAAAACAGAAAACGCGTTTTTTTCGTTTTCGAGAGGCACGACCGTGACTCTCGCAAAAGAAAAAAAACAGAAAACGCGTATTTTTTCCCTTTCTGAGAGGCACGGCCGTGATTTTCATGAAAGCACAACCGTGCCTCCCGCGAAAGCAAAACTGTGACTCTCTTCAAAGAAAAAAAATGTGTTTTGTTTTCCCTTTCCGAGAGCGCGCACTACAAGAAATATGTCAACTTATGACCTTCTATCAGTGACCCTCGAAGAATTGGTCATAAATCTATGACCATTTTAGACCAATTGGTCAAAAGTTGTTCAGGGGGCTCCAAACCCTAAACCATTGCGACCATTTTGGTCAGAAAGGTCGTAATTTCCTTACACGAAATGGTCACAAAGCAAACAGTGCTAGTCCGCTGCCTTATTTCTAGCTGATCATGACCAATATAGATGGTCATAGCCTTGTAGATTGTGGTGGGTTGTGATGACTAGGCGCCATCTCATCAGTTTTGCCTATGTGTCATATCCATGTGGCAGTTTTTGCCCTAGGTTGTGAAGCAATCTATATTTCTATCTTTCCTAAAATTCCCAAAAAAATCTCATAAATTCTTTGGGTCATATCTTCATCAAATATGTAAAAATCCTTCCTTGACTAGTTCAAAAGTAATTCAACAATATTCATTTTCCTATTATGTTCACAACAACAGTTTATGAAGGAAGTGCTATTTATATATTCTTGATTGCCCTAGGAATTTTTGGGAACTCTTTCCTATCCAAATCATTACCGCATGACAAAATTCAGCTCCATTTGCCTAGCAAATCTTCCTCGCCAAATTTCCAAAGTTTTTGTCCACCTAGAAGCATTGTGAAGGAAGTACCTTTTTTATATCTCTAAATGACATGAAATTTATACAGTTCCTTCATATGCCCAAATTATCACCCTCCTCCAAATTGCAGCTCAGTCAAATCATCTATGTGAGCCCAGGTTCAATTTATATTTTATAGCCAAATTGGCACGTTGCAAAGCAAGTGTTATATAGACCCCTCCTATTACCCTCAAACTTTTCGAGCACTCTTCCATACCCAAATCATTTCCACATGATAATATTCAACTCAATTTTCCTAGTAAATCTTTCTCGGGAAATTTCCAAAGTTTCTACCTCGAGAGAAGCTTTGTGAAGTAAGTACTAGCTAGGCTTACCCAAATGATCTGAAAATTTACCAGCGCAGGACCATACCTAAGTAACTTACCTACACCAATTTTGAGCTCATTTCATTCATCCAATCTCTCTCACTAGTTTTCCCAAGTTTCTGTCCATAGAAGAGCATTGTGAAGGAAGTACTACTTTGGCATGTCCAAATGGTATCAATTTTCTACAATGCTTTCCTATGCCCAAATAACCATCCTCCACAAAATTTCAGCTCAATCCATTCATTATTTTGAGCCCAGCTTCAACATTCATATTTTTGTCCAGCGTGGTACTTTGCAAAGCAAGTACCACCTAGGATCCTCCTTTTGAGCTAAAAATTTGTGAAGACATTCTCCTTAGTAGATAATCATCCTCAGCCAAAACTCACGCCCATTGGCCATGTGCATTTCCCATACCGCTAATCAAACACTTGGCTGCTAATTCATGTTTGAGCATCGATCGGTCTCCTCGTGAGAATCTTATGTTGTAATTTTCTTCCTAGCAACAACCTGGGGAGTGCCCAACCCACTAGACATGCCTAGGCCACCCAGAACACATGGCAACATTACGGTCACGCGGTGACCACGCGACGAGCATGCGAGTTTACGCGCTCTAGAGTTGGGGCCCTCGGCCACCGCCCAAACCTTGACGTATCGCCACCAAACCATGTATTTATGATTAAATAGGTCCTTATGTAACTATAAATGATTTTTTGAAAAATAAATAGCAAACTATGAGGCAGCTGCAGTTCAAATTTGACCCGCTTCCAGCTGAATCGGCGGAAATTTGTCTTTTTCACGAGAGGTGGATCAAAAATTTTTACACCCAACCATTTTATCAATTGTGAATTAAATATGTCCTAGTATTTTATAAAAATGATTTGGTCCAATTTTGCAACAATTATTTGGTAGTTCCTTCACAAAAAAACCTCCTTTCGAGCACTCGAAAAATGGAAAATGGTTTTTTCATCCAACGAAAATGAAAACTTCCTTAGACAACATTGTTTGCCATTCCAATATGCACCCTTGTGCACAATATGAGATCATTTGAACAAACTATGCCATGAAAGTGGCCATAAGATTGATCATTTGGCTTGAAAGCCATGAATCTTCACACATGATAGCTCATTTATGAGAACACAGTTTTAAAATAATTATCGTATTACAAGTTTATTATTTTTCCCGGAAACTTGGTCATATATAATGACACAATGCGAAGGTTTTCCAATTTTTTGATTTTTTTTAATTTTTTATGCCCGTTTCAAAATGCGGTCAAAATGGCGGGAATGACCGTTCCTAGCTAGTGGTTGAATCTTGAAATTTGTCTTTTTCACGAGAGGTGGATCAAAACTTTTTACACCCCAACCATTTTGTAAATTGTGCATTAAATATGGCCTAGTATTTTATAAAAATGATTTGGTCCAATTTTGCAATAATTATTTGGGAGGTCCTTCACAAAAAAACTCATTTTGGGCACTCGAAAAAATGGAAAATGAATTTTTCGTGCAAAGAAAATGAAAACTTTCTTAGGAAACATTGTTTGGAATTCCAAGATGCACCCTTGTGCACGATATGAGGTCATTTACACAAACTATGCCATGAATGTGGCCATAAGATTGATCATTTGGCTTGATAGCCATGAATCTTCACGCATGATAGCTCATTTCTGAGAACACTTTTTTAAAAGAATTGTCTTATTACAAGTTTATTATTTTTCCTGGAAACTTGGTCACATATAATGACACAATGCGAAGGTTTTCCAATTTTTTGAATTTTTTTGAATTTTTTATGCCCGTTTCAAAATGCGATCAAAACGGTGGGCTTGACCGTTCCTAGCTAGTGGTTGAATCTTGGAAAACTTTTGATGTTTCTCTGATTAAATAGATACTTATGTAGCTAGAAATGATTTTTGAAAAAAATAAAGAGCAAACTATGAGGCAGTTGTAGTTCAAATTTGACCCGCTTCCAACTGAATCGGCGGAAATTTGTCTTTTTCATAGAGGTGGATAAAAACTTTTTACACCCAACCATTTGGTTAATTGTGCATTAAATATGGCCTAGTATTTAATAAAAATGATTTGGTCCAATTTTGCAATAATTATTTGGTAGGTCCTTCACAAAAAAACTCATTTTGGGCACTCGAAAAATGGAAAATAGCTCTTTTGTGTAATGAAAGTGAAAACTCCCTTAGGCAACATTGTTTGGAATTCCAAGATGCACCATTGTGCACAATATGAGATCATTTGAACAAACTATGCCATGAATGTGGCCAATTTATTGGTCATTTGGCTTGAAAGCCATGCAACTTCACATATGGTATCTTATTTCTAAAAGACTTTTTAAGGTATTTACAGTATTGCGAGTTAGTTATTTTTCCTGGACACTAGGTCACATATAGTGACACAATGCAAAGGCTTTCCATTTTTTTGATTTTTTTGAATCTTTATGCCAATTTCAAAACACGGTCAAAACCACGGGCATCATCGTTCGTACCTACGGGTGGAATCTTACTAAACTCATAGTATTTCTCTAATGAAATATATACATCTGTACCTAAAAATTATTTTTGGAAAAAATAATTAGCAAATTATGAAGTAGATGTAGTTCGAATTTGACCCGATTCGTCCTAATTTGGTACAAGTTGGTTTAAATGGCTAAAAAAAGCTAGAAAGGTCGAAAATGCATACAAGTTGGTTATCATCCATAAAATGTGGTATAACTTGAGTGAAAATTTTTGTGGTGCGACTTTGCAAAATATTATTGGTAGTTGCTTCATAAACCCCTTTGTTTTTAGCACTTAGAGACTATTTTAAACGATACATGTCTCCAACCAATCAGGACGTCTCTCCCGGATCACCCTCCTGTAGGCGATCTGAGCCGTCCACGCCGTCCTGATCCAACGTCTCCTCACCTCTCCAGCTATCCTACCTCCCTCGATCCCCTTCCCTCCCGTACACCCTATCTCCTCCGTCGATCCCCTTCCCTCCCGAGAATGCCGCCGGCTCCCCTCGATCCCCTTCCCTCCCGAGAACGACGCCGCCGCCTCTCACACCTCGTCGACCCCCTCCTCCGCTAGTCCCTGCCGTCGCCCCTTCCCCCCTCCCTAGCCCCTGCCACCCTCCCGTACGTCACCCGCTCCTGTCCTGCAGCAGATCTAGGGTTAGTGGTGGCTTTGCCCCATGCTGGCCACGGCACTCCGGCAACCAGGACGGCGACGGTGTCAACGGGATCCGACGGGAGCGTCCTCCTGCGGCCACTCGCGAACCTACCCGTCCTCTAGGGTTTGAGCCACCACGTCGCCGGCGTGGCTCCGGCGTTGTTCCGGTGATCCGGTGACTCGGGTGAGTCCCTCCACTCCTCCACATCGCATCTCTCCCTATCTGCCTCACCATGTTCCCTCTCCCTCTCAGATCCATCGTCGCTCGAGCACCGGGATGCCATGGACGGGATGGCCATTTCCCCCTGCTCCGACGCCATGGAGGCCGCCTTCTCCTAATCAAACCCTAGCATTCCTCCCCTGCCGCAGCAGTGCCGCCGATGGATCCCGCCGAGGCTCCCTAAGGCTGAGGGTAAGATCCCGCCCATGCTCCCTGATTCCCCTCTTTCATTCTGCACATTGCACCACTTACTCTATACATATGTGCTGGTTGCATGAATCAAGGGTGGTTTGCCATGTCTGCAACATTTTAGGTTTTGTAGTGGGAGCAGGTTGGCTGCTGTTTGCTGGATTCCTTCAACCTGACGGCTCCTTGGATTGGGCCAGCCCTAGTCCTTGTGCGTAGTGCAACTTTGGTGCATTGTTGCCTCTGCCTGAGGCTATAGGGCGTGTGAGGCTGCACAATTTTAATGTGGACATAAAGATGAATGGCATATCACCACTTTCAAGCTAATTATTTCACACTATGATTTTTGATGATCTTTCACTGTAGTTATCTCAAGCTAATTTGCAACCAGTTGTTTACTTTCTGTACCAAGTTTCATGTTTGAGTTCTAGCATCTTAACCTCGATACTGTGGTGATTTTTGCAGGAGTTGAGTGAGTGCACAAGGATTTGGTGAGGGATCTCATCATGCAGAACTCAAAAACCAGGTAGCTTCCACGTGTTTCTTCCTTGCTTCCTTCCTTTTGTGCATGTGTTTGTTTGCCAAGCACATCTATAGTCCTTCCTACACATGCGTGTGCATCTCTGAGCCAGTGTCTACCACCTCGGTGGACAGTAGTACCCAAATGATGGCATATCGTAGTATGTATTAAATAGGTCTAACATACTGGGACCAGTGCAGGTCAAATAGCCATTTACTTCTGCATAGTGAAATAATATTTACAGATCCTGTGTTGACTAGGCCTTTTCTTTCTTTATTATCTTTGTCAAGCCAATAAGATAGTTGTATGATTTGTATCTATTGGTGGTAGCATATTAGCATCACTGTAAATAACTAAATATACTACTTGTTTTCTATTGCAAGTGAATGATGTCAATTTGGTTTGAAATGAATAACCAAACTGGAACGCAAAGCTGCTGAGCATATATACTAATTAATAGTATGCTCTGTTCATCTTTTTATACAAATATACTAGCATTAGATATGTATTTTACACTATGTTTCTTGTCGTTCTGTGTTCAGTAGGAATTTGATCCAGCACAATAGCTTACTTAATTTCTTTACACTACCTTGCTGTTTGACCGCTATTTCTGATCCCTTTTGTTGTTGTACCACAGCGGAGAAGCTGGGGCTTCCCTTCGTGCCTACGTACCTGGAGCAGAGCATGCGCATGGGCGGCGGCGGTGTTGGCCTCAAGAGAAGGGAGCTGGCAGGGAGGCCCAGGATGTGGGGCGGGCTCTGGCTGCGGCTCGGCCAGGCCGCGCTCGCCGCCGCCTCCATCGCCGTCATGGTAACCTTCCTGTCTTGTTTGGGAGGTTTTTTCCTGGGCGGAGTACCGTCTACTAGTCTGTTAATCTGTGATCGATGGATAGTTTAATCACGAGGGGCTTTGTTAATCCGTGAGTAGTCAACCAGATTATTGAGATATTTGGTTAGAGAATCTAAGTTAACCATCACTGTCCTGTGAGACATGTGCTTGAGGAAATATGAGGTTTGGACTTGTAATGAGTGGCGATCTTAGTACAAGCGTGCTCTTGCACGGGTGAGTACTGTCCAAAACTAATGGCTGAGAGCCCCTCAAGGCCAAATTGGGCCTTCTGTAGGACATGTGGTGTGGGTGCATGGTGGTGTTAATTCCTAGATTCAGCTATAAATCTATCTATGAGAACCTGAGAACACTTGCTTATGAGAACCAACTGGACTTCAGATATATCCAAGTGAAGATGTACTGTTACTATGGCAGTGAATTTTATCTATGTGAGATTAGAATTTGAGTGCCATCATTCATCTTATGGTATCTTGTTCTCTGTGATAACTGTTGACTTGCAAGATACAATGTTGATTTACTATATATGCCCACACAGCTTGTTGCATGCCCGCAAGATACAATGTTATGTTCTTCTTTTCAGCCTTGCCTGTGTACAATTTCTTCTTGATATGCTTCAGTTTTAAACTGTACAGTACATGGTAAAATGGAATTGGGATGGTTATGTTCTGGTTGTCATGAGAATATGTTACTGCTGCTTTTGTTATTTATCGCCTTCCCTGTGTACAGTTTATCCCTGGTATGCTTCCCTGTTACTACTATATCATCATGGCAAAGCTAACATCTCATTGTGCTCTTTTTCATTCCAGAAGTCAGCCTCCGGCCATGGCGGATCTGCAGACGCTGCTGGTGCAACCAAAGAGGAAGAAGGTTCTGGTGGACTACCTGCTACGGTTTGCTTCAGCTCGTGCGGATAGGAGGCAGATGCCCGCACGGATCCGGCGTCTCCGACCTTGGCATCCACAAGGAGGAGCGGCGACAATTACATACCCAACCATGGGGCAGCAGCAATTCATGGTTGAGCCTCCCGCTACCTCTCTCACGTTCCCTGATTTTGCTGCTGCTCTAAATTCACTTTCACTTGACTAAGTCTAGTGCTACTGTCAGTCCCTAGTCCCTAGTGCTACTAGTCCCTAGTGCTACTGCTCTAAATTCACTTGCATGTTTGACTAAATTCACTTGGTATTGCACTGCTTGCCAAATTGAGTTGCTTTCTCGCTGCCAGAAAAAGTCAGTACTCCCTAGTGTTGAATCAGTATTTACATGCTTGCAAATATCGGTCTGAATCTGCGATGCTCCCTAAAGTTGACTAAATCTCATGGAGTAGATTTCATTTTACCAATTGGTCTGAATCTATTTATACGCTTTACTGAATTTTGCTTGGTGATGTCGCCATCGGACTCTCATGCTGAATCAGTTGGACAATGCATTTTTTGCCAGTTCATTTTACCAATTCATGCTGAATTGTTGTTTAGTTGTAATTCCTTTTACTGTCCCATGCACAAGTGATATTCATGTCCAGCCAAATGATATCTTGTGCTTTCCAAAGTGATATGTACCCAACTGCTTATATACGTACTTTGTTCTTAACTGTAGATTTCCTCTCACAGTAGCTCCATGCAAAAGAAGGTTGAAAGGAGAAGGAGAAGGACTGAAGGAGGTCCATGTTGAAGAAGGTCGACAGAAGTAGTAGAGCTTGTAATACTGTCATTGCCATTGTATTTGTGTTGTATGATATATCCGCGTTTACCCACAAAAAATTATTCACGTTGTAATACTGTGATTGCCATTCTGGCTACTATTTCAAGCAGTGTATTTTTCCAGTGCTGATTTAGATATTTATTACTTATTTACTATGAAATGAAATCTAAAGAACTTGACCCTGACAACCGGGTCCTATTACTAGAAACTGACAATTGGGACCAATCTTCTGAGAAAAAGAAAAACTAAAACTCTTGGGACAATGTAAAACAGTGGAAAATAAAGTGGCAAACAATAAAATATCATACGCTGTAAAAGGCCGCATCTAGAAATAAAAAGGCCGAATTGCTGGGCCAGCCCATGTAGCTAGCAAAAATTAATAGGAAAAGTAAATATTAAAAAGGCCGAATTAATGGGCTCGGCCCATATAAACACCGAATTGGACCGGGCTGAATCTTGTGCCACATCAAATTGCCACGCTGGATGCCTACGTGGCCTGGGGAGGTTGCTAGTGACCAAAACGCCACAGTAGACGTATTTTGGTCATAAACGTCTACGACTATTCCAGAAAAAGGTCGCTATAGTCAGTTTATAACGGCCAGCTTTTGACCTTATGTTTTTTGTCACAAAAAGGTCACAAATGGAAATTTGTGACCATTCAGTGACCAATAGTGGTGGTCACAAGTTGACATATTTCTTGTAGTGGCGACATGTGGCGAATGGCTGAGAGCGCGCCAAGTGGTGCTGATTGTTGCGAGGCTCCCGAATGAGCGCTGGTTAACTAGTTGCTCCCCACTACACTTGGATCTATTATGGGCTTTAGACTGGCCTCATATATTAAAACTAGTCTGGTCATTATTTCACACTTTGTGCTCACCTTGTCCACACCTGGGACCAACTTTGTCGTCAGCCACCCATCCTTAAATTGCTCCTAGAAAAAATTGTTATTGATATAAATAGTCCGTAAATCCTATTAACCCTAATATTATATGCACCCCTTAAAGGCAATCTGATGTCATGTCATCCTACCAAGAACGTTTCCTCATACCAACACGTCTACGCAGGTTAATGCCAACATCCACATGTGGCCATGATGTGTGTAACTACAGGTCACACGCGTCATGTACATGCATGCATCACTGACCTGTACACATCCACGTAACTATGAGGGTCAATTCTGATATCATTCTATAATGCCTCTGGACAGGTTGCTTGGTATAAGGCCGCTACGGTTGGCTATCTTCTGGAATCTATACCGAACCCACAAACCAAGTAACCAACACTAGTCTTTTCTGGGCATTTACCCCTCACAGGTGCACATTTGGGATCAACTTTTGGGTCGGTCAACTTGTTTAACTACCCGGTGGAGTATGCTAGAGAAACTCACGGGTTATCACGCACGCACCCTAGCCAGCCGCCGTCTCCAAAAATCTATGGTTTTCAGCCTCCCGCCGGCACCGTCGCTAGTCCGTCCCGTCTCCGGTGGCCTTAGGGCCATGGGGGCGGAGTGGATCTCGGCCCTTGTCGGTGGGCGGGCTTCGTTTTTTAGATCTTTTTTCGAGTTTGAAAGGTTTTATGTTCTACTCGGGAAGGCGAGGCGGTGGCGGTTTTCTGAATATGGAATAAAGGTCTCCCCGCCTAGCCCCCGAGCCGATGATGTGTCTCATCATCAATGGGCGTGTGGAGGTGTGTCTCTGGTGAATCTGTCTTTGGTGGATTTGTTCGAATCTGTTTGTCGTTCGTCTTCGTTCGTGTGCCTTCAGGTTGGATCCTTTTGATGTACACTCTTCATCCCCGATGTTTCCTGTTCTGGCGTGTTGGTTCTATGGGGCTTAGCATGACGACTTCCCGACTGTCTACTACAACAAAGTTTGTCCGGCTCCGACGAGGGAGGGGCGATGACAGCGGCGCGCCTTCGGCTCACTTCTGTGATTGTAGTCGTCGTTAGGTGGTCTACGAATCTGGATTTTTTTTTATTATTTTCAGTGTTCGTTATACTACCATGATAGAAAATGAATAGATTGGAAGTTTTCCCCACAAAATAAAAACTTTTGGGTCAGTCATTTATCCTTAAATTGCTTCAAGTCAAGCAGTTTAACTTAAGATTCCGTGTGGATGGATTCCTGAAAAAAATGTAATTCCTCACTAATATGAGTAGTTTATCAATCCAATTAACCTGTGTGTATATAACTTGATTAAAGAAGAAAAATCATGCGTTGCCAAAGAAAACTCACAAAAAAAAGGTTCGTGTAATTTTAGAGTGGTCATGTATACTTTAAAAAATGTGTTTGTGCGTGAAAACATGGTCATATGTTGTAAGGAAAAACGTTCACATATAGCAAAACAAATATTCATATAGTTCTAAAAAATAATTTGAAGATAAATTACTTCACCGAACAAATGTTTAGTTTACAAAATGCACATATATACTAACAATTGTTTATGCTTTTTTTAAATGTCCTATGTATGAAAAGATCATTCGTGTATCTTAAGGAAGAGATGTGCATACTCTAAAACAATGTTCACATTTTTCAAAACAAAGTTTTAACGTATCACATGGGAAGAAGCATAAAAAAATTAAATGGAAAATGGAAAAGGAGAAAATGAAACAGACAAAAACTAGAAAGGTAGAAAAAATACGCCACAAAAATTGCAAAAAAAATTGTGACATGGTTTGCTATTTGGCCACATCCCCTTAGCGGTTGTTCTGGGTGTTTTGCTCAGTATACCCGTTTGCACATTGGTTGCATATGTTTCTGAGCGAGCAAAATCCTACTCGACGCATTACGCATCTTTTATTTGTTATTCGTCGGTGGTGCCAACTACTTTCAAAATCTATGATTTTTTTTTTCAAATTTGATGAACTTTTTTGACTTGGTGAACTTTTTTCCAAAGTCGATGAACTTCTTTTCAAATTGGTGAACTTTTTTTCAAAGTCAATGAACTTTATTCAAATTCATGGACCTTTTTTCTAATTCGATGAACTTTTTTCAAAATCGATAAACTTTATATCGAAATTGATGAACTTTTTTTTCGAAATTGTTGAACCCTTTAAAATCCGATGAACTTTTTTTCAAATTCAATGAATTATTTTTCAAATTGACAAACTTTTTCCATTTTTTGCGAATTCTATTGGTGCAAATCTTTTTCGGAATTTTGATTTATTTCGAATTTATGTTTTATTTATTCAAATAATTTATAGCTGGTATATAATACGGTTATATACTTAATGTTTGTGCTAAAGTTAGGGTAAAATGGAGTTGTTTCCTCTTATAAACAACGAAGTGAGCTTGTCCTAGTGGATGACCTGCGTGGCATGCATATTGGCCGCCAGAGTTCGTGTCCCAATCTTGCCGAATGATGAAAGGAAAGTGTTTACAGCCGGTGTGCCGGCCCGAACGCTGCGCCGGACTCGTGCTATCCACGGGATCGATCCAAATCGTGCGGCGCCCAACTAACCACCTCCCTGACCGACGACGAGAATTTGCTGGAACCGGCTGATTGGTATTTGCTGGAAAAACCATGGCCGCGTTGTTGCATAGATGAACCATGCAGCCAAAATAAATGATGCAACCAACAAACATAACTTTTTGTTGGAACCGACTGAGTTTTTTGCTGCAACCGTCGGTGTTTTTGCTACGACCGGCATTGACGATTGCGACAACCATTGATGATGAACTGGGACCCATGATGGCGGCAGCGGCTTTTTGCTGCAACCGCTGTCGTTTTTTGCTATTACCATGTTGATGATTGCTACAACCGTTCACAAGGACGGCGGCGGCCATTTTTTATGCAAGCGGTCTTGTGTTTTGCTACTACCGGTGTTGACATTTGCTACAACCGTTCACAAGGACACCAACAATGGTGGCGGCGGCGGCGTCCTTTTTGCTACTACCGTTGTCATTTTTTGCTACTACCGGTGTTTCGTGTTGCATCTGGCACGACATCGAGCTACAATTGGTGAGTCATTTTGCTGGGACTAGTGTGAATTTTTGCTACGATCTATGAGACCGGGACATTTTTGCTACAACCGGCGAGTCATTTTACTGGGACCGGTGTAAATTTTTGCCGCGGCCTGTGAGGGCGGTGCATTTTTGCTACAACCAGCGAGTTGTTTATGCTGGGACCCGTGTGCATTTTTGATACTGCCGGTGACAACAAACTTTGTTTTGCTACAACCGGCAAATCGTTTGCTGGGTCCAGCATGATTTTTTGCTACGACCGATGCTGGCGAATTTATTTTACTACAAATGACGAGTTGTTTCTCTTGGACCGGCGAGAATTTTTGCTTCGCCGCTGGAACGGCCGATCATTTTTGTTAGAACCGTCGAGAATTTTTATTGTGACCAGTGACCGGTGAGATTTTTTGCTGCGTCCGGATGACGGTAAGCCATTTTGTTGGTGGACGATCATTTTTGCTGGGACGACCGACGATATTTTTGCTGTGACCAGCGTGATTTTTTGCCGCTGAGAATTTCTGGTGATTATTTGCTAGGATCGGAGAGATGATCTGTTGGGACTGGCGACACGGCAAGCTGCGAACGGCAAAACAATTTGCTTGGACCAGCATAGGCCATGTTACGAGTTTTTTGCATGAGGGAACGACGGCGAGTTACGACATGATGCATGGCGGCGACGGCGAGCTGCGACGGTGGACAAGGCATTCATGGGAGCTGGGGCATCGTGAGTCGACGAGCAAAGCATCTGCGCATGTCGCCGGCAAAGCATTTGCCGGATGACAGAGTGCTTGAGAAGCGACGGCGGCAAGTTTCCACGGCGATGCAAGGCAACCACGACGAACTGCGACAATGGACAGGGCATTCATGGAAGCTGGGTGTCGTGAGTCAACGAGCAAACCTATGACGCATGGCATTGACAGTCCGTTCCATGCAGGCGAAAGACACAGGTTCAGTTTTTGCATGCATTCAACGGTTTCAGTTTTACATGCGTTCGGCGGGCTCAGTTTTGCATGACTCTATGGACCAGATACAATGTATATACGGATGGACGCATCCAACGGACGCGGGTGGACCGGCGGAGTGACTCGGACGGTCGACCGGCGCAGAGTAGCGCCCATGATGAAATTGGATTTATTTTCCTGCGCGTTTTGCCTTCAGCAGCTCGTTGGGCTGGCCCGCTGCGCGTCACGCGCGAGCGCCAGCAGCTCAAACCGGCGCCTACAGCGCTGAGTAGGAGGTCCCAGGTTTTCTTGGGAGCTCCTATTTATCGCGCTTTGTGTCTGATTGGCAAAGAGCCGCATAGGGACAACCTCCGACTGGGTCGACCCATTATCGCACGCAAACAATGAAATATTTACCGAAAAGGAATCCTCAAGCAAGGGATCAAATCATGCACCTCCCACTCGTGAGCTTGCCATTACCCAAACGAGCTGACGAGCTAGTGTGTCATTTAAGAAACTAATAAGTTGGCACGTGCAACCCACGTGTAATCTTTAAAAGAATTCTGAGCCTCTCATCTTGGTTGCCATCCATAGTAGCCCACTCTACCCATTCACATGACATATGACATCTTTCCTCTTTTGTAGTACTCCTCCAATTCAAAACAAGTGTCGTGGTAAACTAAAACCACGACACTTATTTTGGATCAGAGGCAGTATATAGCGGACATATGTGCCACAATTATCTCTGACATTTGCCAAATTGAGATAGTATTAATGAACGAATTAACATCAACACTATATTTTATCCATGAATGGTTATTTATAACAGGTGATACCTAATATCACATGCTTATGGCTAATCCCGATCTTGACAAACTCGCCATATGATACCACAAAAGAAAACCCAATCAATCAAAATAACATGAACGAGAACTTCTGAAGTACTCCCTCCGTTCCTTTATATAAGGTGTATTTGTTTTTTGATAAAATTTCATAATGTAAGATGCATTTCTTATAAAACCTCGTAATTCTTTTTTTAGCCCTTAAATAAAAGGAAAGTATCTCTCTCCCGATTGCCTGTATCTCTATTTCTAGAAGAAGAAGGAAAGCATCTCTTCCCTGATTGTGTGTATCTTTTCATTTCCTAGCCTAACCGATTTACTTGCCACTAACCAACAAAATTTTAAAGTGTAATTTTGTTCTAAATTATCTATAGTTTGTTGCCTTGGTCACCATGCCCAAAAAAATACACCTAACATAAAGGAACGGAGGGAGTATTTAATAACAGCAAAAGAAAACTACTAAATTAAACTTCGCATCAGGGTAACTTATGGTTCTTCTCGAGAATTAGAATCTCTGAATCATAAAAATCGACGTGGCTTCTTTAGAGATATAGCTCAAGTTTGTTAATGTAGTTCAAAGCAATGGCCTATTGAAAAAGTTTGTACCGGAGCTCGTTTCAGCCAAGTTAAGTATGATTCCAGTGAAATCAATCATCTGATCCGCTATTGTGTGCATAATGGGATTATACATAGAAGATGAAATTAGTGAACGGTGAGTACACACCTTTTATTTCACCGGGGCGTCCAGATATATAACTTGTGCTCACACATCTTTCTTCACCTTGCATGTCATCTATACCAATATAAAAAGACCCAGTGAGGCAGATCCAATAAATCTCAGTACATCCTGATCGTACCTCGCTGGTAATTCATATTAGCGCACATCCTGATCGTAGCGGAGAAGCACCCGAATGACTATTTTGCATCTGCGAGATGTGTGTACAAAATCAGTGAAATCAGTATAATATGCATGAACATGGATGAGCAAATTTCAGGCAATGCAAATCACACTAGAAATGAAGCTTAAGTGCTAAATGCCTGCATTCAAATCGCCGATCATAGAGTTTTAAACTCTGTTAACAAGCTTGATTTGCCTTCAGTTATCAAGTGTATACGGGGCTACTTTTCAGTTGATCGATCTTAGGTAAGTGAAACGTTAATCAGTACATCACGTATGCCAAAACAGATAGCACACGTGAACCAATCTATGAAATGTGAAGCAAAGGTGAACAAAAGATAGTACAAATGAAAGACCTCTCCGGCCGTCAGGCCTGGCGGCGGTGTGTTTGAAGGTAGCACATCCCCTGAGGCCCTGACCGTGCGAGATGACGGGGAGATGTGAACTCACGGCATGGCCGACGGCCCAGGCCAGGCGGTTTAGGCGGCGTCCCCGACGGCCGGCCAAGCAGTTTAGGCGGCGGCGCTGATGGCCGAGGCTAGGCGATCAGATGGGTGGGAGCGGCACGGAGCTGTGAGGGGCGGCGTCCCTGAAGGTGTGGCAGCTCGATCAAGGCGATGGGGGTGGCGTCCTGAATGGTGCGGCAGGTCGATGCGATGGCGGCGGCGTGCAGCGGCTCGAGGCTATTTGGGCGGCGCGAGGCGGCGTCCCCGACGCTGCGGTGGTTCCCTTCTATCCTGAACGTGCGGTGGTTTCCTTTCATGTGAAGTGTTCGTAAGGAAACAGACCAGGGAAGATAATCAGGAAAGAGAAAGTATTGCTTAGCGCTAAATGTGTTTAGTCGCTCACCATCAGGACAATAAGGACGGTTGGATGAACCCAAATGGATGACTGAGATTTATTGGATCTGCCTCACTGGGTCTTTTTATA
>NC_041382.1:702327044-702350589 GCF_002162155.2 Triticum dicoccoides | reverse complement strand
AAACACCGCCCCACGACCCCCCCACCCTTTTTGAAAAATAAACTCGGCCAAAGTTCGGCCAAACACGACGCATATTCTTCCAAAGTAGGCGATTTCATTGATATTTGTACAAAAACTTAAACACATGAAGGCCTAGCGCTACTGCGCCGCCGCGCCGCTGCCGAAAAGCCCTCCTTCTACATGCCGAGGAGCCTATAGAACCGGGTGTAGTCGTCGCCGCCGCCGTCGTCCTCGTCCTTGCTGGACCCCTGACCAGCGTCGCCGATGCGCGGGGTGTTGGACAACCCGGCCATGCTCGTCCTCGTGCAGGTGACGACGACCGAAGCCATTAGCCGCCGCGGCGTTGCCTGGGTAGCGCTTGGCCATGCTCGTCGGCGGGGTGAAAGGGGGAGGAGAGGCGAGCTCGGCCGAGAGGGGCGTCGGCGGCGAGAGGAGGAGCTCGGTCAAGAGTGTGTTTGCTCCCGGCGAGGGAGGGGTTTTTTATAGTCGGGCGTGGGTGATACGTCTCCGTCGTATCTACTTTTCCAAACACTTTTGCCCTTATTTTGGACTCTAACTTGCATGATTTGAATGGAACTAACCCGGACTGACGCTGTTTTCAGCAGAATTGCCATGGTGTTATTTTGTGCAGAAATAAAAGTTAACGGAATGACCTGAAAATCAACAAAGCATTATTTTGGAATATATAATAAATAATGGAAAGAAGATCCACGTCAGGGGGGCTCCACCTGTCCACGAGGGTGGGGGCGCGCCCTACCCCCTGGGTGCGCCCACTGCCTCGTGGGCCCCCTGACGCTCCACCGGCGTCGACCTGGACTCCATATATTCACTTTCGGGGAGAAAAAAAACAGGGAGAAGGATTCATCGCGTTTTACGATACGGAGCCACCGCTAAGCCCTAAACTCTCTCGGGAGGGCTGATCTGGAGTCCGTTCGGGGCTCCGGAGAGGGGAATCCGTCGCCATCATCATCATCAACCTTCCTCCATCACCAATTACATGATGCTCACTACCGTGCGTGAGTAATTCCATCGTAAGCTTGCTGGACGGTGATGGGTTGGATGAGATTTATCATGTAATTGAGTTAGTTTTGTTAGGGTTTGATCCCTAGTATCCACTATGTTCTGAGATTGATGTTGCTATGCTTAATGCTTGTCACTAGGGCCCGAGTGCCATGATTTCAGATATGAACCTATTATGTTTTCATCAATATATGAGAGTTATTGATCCTATCTTTCAAGTCTATAGTCACCTATTATGTGTTATGATCCGTTAACCCCGAAGTGACAATAATCAGGATACTTATCGGTGATAACCGTAGTTTGAGGAGTTCATGTATTCACTATGTGTTAATGCTTTGTTCCGGTACTCTATTAAAAGGTGACCTTAATATCCCCTAGTTTCCAATAGGACCCCGCTGCCATGGGAGGGTAGGACAAAAGATGTCATGCAAGTTCTTTTCCATAAGCACGTATGACTATATTCAGAATACATGCCTACATTACATTGATGAACTTGTGGCACCCCGGCTCAGAGAAACCAGAACGCCCCGTATTCCAGCCCAGAGATCGAGGAGAAGTGTCTGGAATACGGCACTGCTTGACATAGAACAAATCAGCTCTTATTACAGGAATAATAATACAAGGGTCTGATGTTAGAAAGAAGCACATCAGCACAGCGACACTACGCCTGCGATACTACACTTGCTCTACGCTAGCAACGGAACAACTTGTAGCAGCGGAATACTTCTAGCAGCGGAACGACGACGAAGGTGGTGAATCTCCACTCTGCAGGGACTCTGGCTGGGACACGATCTAGCTCGCACGCACGGCAACCTCGACAAGTAATCAAGCAATCATGGCATCACCTACAATCTGGCATGACACACCAGGTCAGTACATTGAATGTACTTGCAAGCTCACAACAACCATAAACATCAAGGCGAGACAATAACATAGCATTAACAGGTTAATTAATTAACAACTACCATGATGAAGCAACTACTAAGCCTGGTGTGAAGCTGATACAATACTGATAAATCACCATCTCAGATCTCCATAACCATATCTCTCTTGGCTAACCGGCCAAGCAATATACCATCTCGATCACCTCGCGATCATAACCAAACGGTGATCTTTCCGGTGATCACTACCGTGACCAACACTTGGTCTCAAACTGTGATCTTTTCGGCGATCACAACCATGACCTACACTTGGTCTCCAACATCATCATCAACATCCTGCCAATCTGTACTACTCAAAATATCAACATATGAATTACCTATAAGTCATTCCGTCATGTGAGTGTTGATCGAAGGTGTGACCTAGTACGAACCCATGCCCATGACCAAGGACGCGGCTATCGATAGTTTAAACAAATACACTCTGCAGAGGTAGCACACTTTACCCACACCACGGAACCCATGGCCTCGCACTCCCATTCGGGTGGACCAACGGCGTTCCGACAAAACCGATCTACTGCCATGACACTCTCCCGGCCACTCCGACTCACTCCCCACTAGGCTAGTCCTGGGTGGCCCCGTGTCTACCAAAGACACAACGACCACCGTCGTGGCCAAAACATAAACGTCCCACACGGGGACAACCTGGGTACAACAACAACAACAACAACAGCAACAACAACAGCAATAGCAACAACAACAACAACAACAACAACAACAACAACAACAACAACAACAACAACAACAACAACAACAACAACAACAACAACAACAACAACGGGCACACAAGGCTTATGTCCGCCTACCTGATCAGGGTAGCGCGCGCCCATAACCTTCCCTCGTTGGAGGCACCGACGAGAGGCATGACAATAACATCGCATTAGGGCCTTCCCATAAAGGCAAATGTGGTTGCACTGGAAAAGCCCGGTTTGGTGGCACCTGGCCAACTTAATGACGGAATTTATCCCCAAACATATAACTCTGCTAACTGATATTCCGATACCATCTATCAACCTATAATCCAAGTCATAGCAATATCCAACACATAATCCAAGCATACTATCGATATAACCAAATACTCCAAGGATAGCATATCACTTCTAACATGATAAATCTAAGAACAATAATACTACTACTCAAATATCAAGAACTAGCTATCCAACAATGATCCACATGCCAGCATCATCTCCAACATCATACTCCAAAATATAATATCAACTAGCATCATGATGAAAATATTACTAGCCACTAATAATCCAATGGCAGCATGACATCCAAAGCAAATACTCCAAGATATCATATCCAAAACCACCATGAAACTAATCATAAAAGCCACTAATAATTTGAAGGCAACATACTATCCAAAGTAATACTCCAAAATAATCCCAGATACCATCATGAAAATATTCATAATAGCCACTAAAAATCCAAAGGCACATGTCATCCACATAATCATCAAAACATAAGTCCTAGAACTCCAAGCAATATCATGGCAATATCAAGATCAAAACAATACTTCGAGAAATGCCATGAACAAATCATACATAGCTAAGGCAATATTTTAAACAAGTTCAAATAAATAAACCATGTCACTGCATTGCAATCATGCAAATGGATGGTGTGGCTTGTCTGGGGAAGAATAAATCACCGGGAAGAAGTGCGAGAAACTCGCGGAAGGAATCGCTGGAAAACATTCTCTCTCGAAGGGGGATGATTAAGTGCAAGGGAAAAATGGTCATTTTCAGAATGATGAAACATAATGAAAATGATACCAACAGAACGGGCTCGACGAGACAAAGAAATGGGCTTTGGAATCACCTCATTTGGAGTTATGGTTAAAAAGTTATGATAGTTTTTCTGCCACGGACCTATCTGTAATAAAATCATCACAAATAGGCCCTCGGCTGGAAAAATAGAACGCGCAATCCAGAGAATACGCTTTCAGTGAAGCAAAAGCGTATTTCTGACCACAGAACACCAGAGTACGCTTTCATCGCAAGAAAACGTATTTCTGGGATACCGCTTCCACTTATCCACCTTGGCGGTGGTGGGGTCAGCGGGGTGTGCGGCTGACGGGTGGGACCGCGAGGCCCACCGGCCAGCTGGCAGGGAGGGGTCGGGGCCTTCTTCTCCTTCCCGACACCGCCCGTGGAGCAGAGGGAGGAGCTCGATGCCGGCGGCCGTTCTGGCGCCACAGGCCACCTCCGGTAGCACTCCGGCCACCAGGATGATCAGGGAGACACCACGCTTCACATGGGCTACAGCTCGGACTCCGGGGAGTGCCCGGACGAGCGGTACAGCAGCCGGTGGACGACGGCTTCGGCTAGAGGTGGAACTCGGGGAGACGGCACTCCGGTGAGGAGGCGAAGGGTTGGGGAGGTGCTATGGTGGTGGTGTGGTCTTCAGGTGGTGGTTAGACGAGGAGGAAACGCGCGGCTTGCTCGAATTTGAGCAATGGCCGGCGGCGGCCATGGCGGGGATGGGCAGCGAAGAGAGCTCTTTGAGCTCTGGAGAGTAGCTGGGAGGGGTCCTGGGAGGTGGAGGAGTGGCTTGGTGAGGTCGAGGGCGCCCGGGGCTGCTTAAATAGCCAAGGGGGAGGGGCTGCCGCACTAGCGTCACCGCGGACGCGTATCCGGCGCCACGGACGTGTGTGCACACGCATGCGCTCAGAGTTAGGCGACGAGGGGGAACAGGAGGGAGAGCTCACGGGGAAGAGGCGGCCAAGGGAGCGCAGGGGGGATGACGACGGCGACGAACAAAGTCAAACCACCACTGTGCTCTCGTGGGCATTTGGCAGCGAGCGTCGGTGAGCGTCGGTGAGGGGTTTTACTGCGAGGGAGAGAGGTCCAGAAGGACGGCGACGACACGCTAAATCTATTAGACATGCTCGTGCTCGCTGAGACGCCGAGCAGAGGAGGGGCCCGAGCAAGAAGTCATTCTGGACGTGGCCATTGCACGCCAAAGCGGTGGTCACCGTGCAGACTGGCGAGGAGAAGATTCCAAGGGTTGGCAAACATTGTCTAGGGCGTAGTCCATCAAGGGGAGGTTGCAACCGTGGTGGTAGATTGATTAAAAGCTATGATTAACTGGTAATCACCCTCTGAAGTTTACTGCAGTAAACTTGAGTGAGCACTAGTGATCAACAGGAAGATGATTGGGAGCAATGGAGTTGTCTGCGAGGTTTAGGGTAAGAAGGACTTTCATCCTGGTAACTTTGAGGAGATTTGGACCAAGGTTTAATATAGTTGCTTTGCAACTGACCAAAATGGTCCAGAAATGAGAATTGGATGATGCACTCACATGGTGATTCCACTTGAGCTCACATTTGTCAAGGCCTAATGATTTGGTCATAGTAAGAAGCTGTAACAATTTCATACCAATTGGATTTACCAAAATGGTACTTCCTTCACAACTATCTTCATTGACCAGAATCTTGCAAGAATTTTGGAGAAATATTGGCTGGGTGAAATGGTGCAAAATTTGGTGGAGAGAAGTTATATAGGTAGGAGAATGATCTGGTAATTTATCAGGATCTTTTAAGCAATCTAAAATGCACTTGCTTCACAACCTGAAAATTTTGCCAGAAGCAAAGATTTGAAACTGTGCTCACATAGATGATTGTATGGGGCTGAAATTTTTAGGAGTGTAAAGATATGAGCACATTAAGGAGAGTGCAAAATTTCAACTCATTTGGATGCTCCTAGCTAGTACTTCCTTCACAGTGGCTTCTGTTTGACAGAAACTTTGAAAACTCACTGGGGAAGATTGGCTAGGCAAATAAAGTTGAATTTTGGCATGTGGCAATTATTTGGATGAAATAACATTACCAAGAAGTTTGGGAGCAAACAAGATAGGGTGAATGACACTTCCTTCACAAAGTGCCACTCTGGACAGAATGGAAGAATGAATATTGGATAACTATTTTTGAATTGGCCAAGGTGATGTTTGGGCATATTTAAACAAAATATGACCCAAATAAATTATGAGAATTATTTGGGAATTTATGGATGGACAGAAATATAGGTTGCTTCACAACCTAGGGCAGACATGGTTATTCCTTTAATAGAAAAAGGAATTTTCTCTAGAAAAGAAATTAGGGTTTGGTTAAGCAGTGGAGTGACATGATCTTGGCAAGGTTTTGAGAATGATGAGCCACTTGGGAGGGGAAATGAGGATGATTTCCCATGTGACAAGACCACATAACCACTCCAAAAAGAAAAAACAGAGCAAAAAAACCAATTAAATCAAAAGAAAAAGAAAAGGGCCAAAAACCAGGCTGTTACACAACTGGAGCTAGTTCTGTGTCACCCTAGGTTATGAATTTTACATGATGAACCACATCCGGCATAATTCTCCATCACCGATCCATTGCCTACGAGCTTTCCATATATTGTTCTTCGCTTATTTTACTTTTCTGTTGCTATTGTTATCATCACTATAAACACCAAAAAAATTACTTTTGCTACCGTTACCTTTTACCACCTTTACCACTACTATCATATTACTTTGCTACTAAACACTTTTCTGCATATATTAAGTTTCCAGGTGTGGATGAATTGACAACTCAGCTGCTAATACTTGAGAATATTCTTTCACTACAAAAAAAGGACACATCCGTGACATTTTGGGCCGAACGAAATTTCTTTCTGTCATACATATGACACTTCTATGACGATAATTGTGACAAAACCCGGTATCATCATAGATGTGGTGGGCTCCTACTTCTATGACAAAAAATCATGACAGAAAATGGGCTTTTCGTCCTAGGCGGGCCGGAGACGCAGCTGCATGACATTCTTTGGGCTGTCCATGATGAAAAAAACCGTGGTAGAAGCGAGGGGGAGGAAAATTTTGGGGAGTTCCCGGTTACGGTGGGAGGTCGGGACCCGAGCGATGCACGTTTCTCACGTACACGTACGCGCGTGTGTGCGAGGCGTTGGCTCTAACTGAACCCAAGCGATTGCACTGCAGGCTACGCGTTACTGAACCCGAGCGATCAATCGATGGCTGCTAACTGAACCCGATCGAGCGATTCCTTCGCTACTGCTGCTAACTGAAGCCGATCGATGGGATGACCAGTGAGGGTTGCGGGGGAGGGGGGTTGGATGAACAGTGAGCGGTGGCGTTGCCTCTGGATGAACAGGACCCCGTGGTGGGGTGGAGGGCTGGATGAATAGTAGACGGTGGAGGGGTTCCCGTGGAGGGGTGGATGAACAGAACCCCGTGGTGTGGAGGGCTGGATGAACAGTAGACGGTGGAGGGGTGCCCGTGGAGGGGTGGCTGAACAGGACCCTGTGGTGTGGAGGGCTGGATGAACAGTAGACGGTGGAGGGGTGGTTGAACAGTAGCCGGTGGAGTAGCGCGCGGTGGAGGCTGGATGAACAGGAGCCCATGGAGGCTGGAGGAGGTTGACGGTGGAGATGAACAGTATCCCGTGGAGTCCAGTTTTGCTGTACGCCACACCCCTCCCGATGAACAGGACCCCCGTTTCAACCGTATCGCTCCAACACAAGTCCTTTTTGTCCGTTTTGCGGTACGCCACACCCCTCCCGATCAACAGGACCCCTGTTTTGACCATAGGAGGTCTGTTTCCTCCGTTTTGTGGTACGCCAGACCCCTCCTGATGAACAGGATCCCGTTTTGAACATGGCTAGTTGAACACAAGGCCGTTTCCTCCGTTCTGCGGTACGCCAGGCCTCGTTTCCATCGCCTGTTCCGTCCAAGCCCTCCCGATGAACACGACGCATTCCATTGCCTTCCCATGAACACGACGCATTCCATTGCCTCCCCATGAACACGACGCATTCCGTTGCCTCCCCATGAACACGACGACGACGATGTTGTTTCTCCATTCTGACCCAGCCATGTACACGAGCCCTGGCCGTACGTATGCGTGAGTAGGCATTCGAGACCCCGCCCGTATGTACACATACGTGGCCGTATTTTCTTTCTTGCACCCTGGCCGCTGTACGTACGTGTAAATGCTACGTGCGCGCCTCTACTACGACACGTGCACGCCTCTACTACGACACGTGCGCGCCTCTACATCGACTAGTATGTATGTACATGTTCGCGACCAGAATGACAACGCTACGTGCGCTTTGACCAGGTGGTCCCGACTGTCAGGCACTTCCTTGCCTGCGAAGATGTAGCTGGTGGGTCCCAGTAGTCAGGGGCGAATCGTTTTTTTTGCCCGGGCGCACTTCCTTGCGTGCGAAGTTGTAGCTGGTGGGTCACAGCAGTCAGGGGGAAATGTTTTTTTCGCGAAATACGGTGGCCCGTCCGATGGGTCCTGCTGTCAGGTGGAGGAATAATTATTTTGCACATAATAAGGAGGCACTTCCTTGCTGCGGCCGTGGACCCACCTGTCAGCCTCTCCACGTACAGTCCATGTCCGATGGAAGCCGTTCCTTGACCACGTTGACCATGCCGCGTCGAGAGAACTAGGGCGGTGGACGACAGCGAGGCCTAGGAAGGGGACGACGCGGAGCCGGGGAAGACGCGGCAGTGGATGCCCACGCGTAGAGGAGTACGAGGGTTCACTGGTTCGCTACGGTGTGAGGCTGCCGTCGCAGCAGAATAATAGGGGGTCTGGGTGAGTAGAGGGATGGCCTGGCCAGTGGTGTGAGTAGTAGGAGGCGGTGAGGCCTCCGCCGCATCACAGCCGGCCATGGGAGGCAGGAGCACGAGGCACGACCGGCGCTGGTTTGGGCGGCTGGAGCAAGAAGACCAGAGGTTGAAGAAGCACTACGGACGTTGGATGGACATCATACGGTCACTGGAGCTAGAATCGTGCATATTGACTAAGTTGACAAAGCCCTCCATCCCCGTCAACTTAGTAGGCCCACAAGTCAGCCTGCCACTATACTAGGTCCCAGCTAACAGGGGGAGTATTCATTTTTTCTTGTGCGTAATAAGAAGGCACTTCCTTGCGTGCGAAGATATAGCTGGTGGGTCCGAGCTATCAGCGGCAGTAACGTTTTTTTCACGAAATACAGAGGCCCTTTCGGTGGGTCCCTTATGTCAGGTGGAGGAATCATTATTTTGCGTGTAATAAGGAGGCATTTCCTTGCGTGCGGCCGTGGACATAGCTGTCGGCCTCTCCACGTAAAGTCCACTTCAGATGCATGTCGATCGTTGACCACGTTGACCAGGCCGCGCCGAGAGCACCAGGACGGTGGACGACGGCGAGGCCTAGGAAGGGAACGACACGGAGGCAGGAAGACTCGGCAGTTGTTTCCCAAGCGGAGGGGAGTACGACTGTACGAGGGTTTATTGGTTCGTCTGCCGTCGCCGAAGAATAACAGCAGGTGTGGGTGAGTAGAGGGATGGCTAGGCCAGCGATGGGAGTACGGTGGGGCGGTGAGGCCTACGCGGCAACAGAGCTAGCCACGGGGAGGAGGGAGCAGGCAGTCCCGCCGGCGCCTGTTTGAGCGGCTGGAGCAGGAAGAGCAGAGATTGAAGAAGCACGATGGCCATTGGATGGCCATCCAACAGTCACTGCTTGTGCGTCAACCTTTTTTTAGGAAAGCCTCAAATCTCTAGAAAACAGCATACAGCCCATCTGCCATTATTTCTAATAATTTATAGCTCATTTGCTAATTATTAAGGATTTTTTTGGAGCCCATATTCTTTTTGTTAGCATTACAGCCCATATTGTGGCCACGGTTAAAAAATTATACGAAATTTTGCATATTTCGGTGCGGTCCGAACTCTTTTTAATCCCGAAATTTCGACTCACATTCAAACTGATTTTAAAAATTAAATGTATATCAATATAAAATCCAACAAATTCTCCACGCATAAAAATTAATGTAATATCAAATCTCGAAATGAAGAAAAGATATTTGAAACTAATTGCCAGTTTGATGTGTTTCAAAAATGTACAGCCCATTTCTCATTACTGATGGGCCATTTTCTCGGCCAGCCGAATGAAAGCTCTCCTCGTCTTGAAAGATTTGCAGCCCAACAGGCCTGACAAAGCGACTTACTTGGCAAATCACAAAAAAACTAGGTAGTGGCTGTGGACCCAGCTGTCAGCCTCTCCACGTACAGTACTCTTCCGATGGAATGTCGTTGACCATGTTCACCATGCCGCGCCGAGAGCACCAAGGCGGTGGACGACGGCGAGGCCTAGGAAGGGGATGACACGGAGCCGGGGAAGACGCAGTAGTGGATGCCCACGCGGAGAGGAGTACGAGGGTTCACTGGTCCGGCTTCGGTGTGAGGCTACCGTCGCCGCAGGGCCTGGCTAGCGGTGAGAGTAGTAGGGGGCGATGAGGTCTCATCGGCAGCACAGCCGGCCACTAGAGGCAGGAGCAGGCGGTCTCCCCGGCGCTGGTTTGGGCGGCTGGTGCAAGAAGAGCAGCGATTGAAGAAGCAGCAGGACCGTTTGATTCAAATCCAACGGTTACTACTGCTAGAATCGTTTGTTGACTAAGTTGACAAGCCCTGCGTAAGCGTCAACTTAGTAGGCCCACAGGACAGCCTCCCAACCGGTGTGCCCCAGATGTCAATGGGAGGAATCATTTTTTTCGTGTAATAAGGAAGCAGTTGATTGTGTGCGGCCAGGCCAGCGGAGGGAGTAGGTTGGGCCGGGGAAGCCTGTGCGGCATCACAGCAGGCCACAAGAGGAGGGAGCAGGCAGTCCCGCCGGCGCTAGTTTAGGCGGCTGGAGCAGGAAGATCAGAGATTGAAGAAGCACGTCGGCTGTTGGATGGACATCCAACACTAACTGCTGCTAGAATCGTGTGTTCACTGACAAAGCCTTGCGTAAACAAGTCAGCCTCGAAATCTGTGGCGTGTACAGCCCATTTGCTACTATTTTTATAACTTTTACTCATTTTCTAATTCATATGGAATTTATTGCAACCCGTTTTCCATTTTTAGAATTGCAGGCCATTTTCTGGTCAGTACCAGGGTCAAAAAATTAACTAAATATGTGGGAAATTTTGAAAATTCGCAAATTTTTGCTAGGGAACGAAATATTCTTCATCCAAAAATTAATAGCCATACTAAAACAAATTTAAAAATAAATTAGTACTATGTCATGTTAAATCCAATGAAATACGTATAAGATATCAGTGAAGAACAAAAACAAAAAAAGAAACTTATATCCCATTTGCTATAATTTTTTTGGAATTTTCAACCCCTTTTGATATTACTTTTAACAGACATTGACCATACTCTTAAGCCAGGCCGGAATGCATCCCTCCTCGTCTTGAAAGATTTGCAGCCCAGTAATTCGGAGAAAACAAATAGGCCTAGCTTGGGTATTCTTCAAAAAGAAATAGTGGGCTACCTATTTTCCCAAAGAACTGGTGCATGAGCATTTAGCTTTATTTATTTATTTATTTACTTACTTATTTATGTTTAGGGGACCATGAACATGTACCTGGGCCGGATTCATGTGAGAGCCTCCCTTCCAGTTAATTATGGGCTTCTCTATTGGGCCTTCATCAGTGGGCTGCATGTTATCAACAAGTGGAAAATGTGTTCCCAGTTTTAAAAAAATATGTTCCGTACGATAAATAGTATGCGCTACGTACAGTACGGGGCACTAAAGGATCGAACTGTGCAACGACTTCCAAAACATTGTGTTTGTCGTTCTAACAACACATTTATTCAACCAACAGACGAAATATACTACTGATTGTACATTGAAAACAGCAGCAGCAGCAACCAGGGTTGGGGGTGCAACAGAAGCAGTAAGCAGGCCAGAAGAGTGAAGACGCAGCTCTCTCTTCCAAACCAAACATCAGCCATCATTACAAAAGGGATACCAAAAAAGAACAAGTGTATGCATCAAACTAAATAAAGATCCTACTACACCAAGTGTACACATCTAACTAACTGGCTCAGTTAGACGTTACTATTTTTTTCGAAACGGAGGCAAAAGAATTGCCTCGTCGATTAATTAAGAAGAAGAGAATTTCCTGGTTAATCTACAGAAAACCGGGCTCAAACCGAAGACATTACTATTTATTAAGCTGCAGCGGAGTCGCAGATGGAGAGGAGTGGGAAACTTCATTGGTTCGGGTGCGCGGCGGCACAGCCGCGGTGGTTAGAAGGGAAAACATAAATTGGACACGACATTACTTTTATAAGAGACCTGCGTTTTATACCCCACAGTAGGCGTACTAACAAGTTCACACACAAATACAACAGAAAAGGTAAACATTCATATCAAACTCAGGTTCACAGGACACGTTCATATCCATAGCCAACATTCACAATCAACAACTCAAAAGATTCATATATACACAAGCTCAGCATATCTATGCATCCAAATGATTGATAGATCACACGACAATATTCATACATAATTTACAAAAAGATTCAGATATACGCATGTTCAGTATGTTTATGCATCCAAATGATTGAGATCATAGCCAATATGATCCATGGACGAACTTTAATTACCTAGGTACAGACTGGTAAATGGTGTTCAATCGGAGGTACTTCTTGCTAAAATTAGTTCTTGTACGAGTAAACTTTCGAGTACATAAGAGGCAGCACAGACAATCTGAACTTTGCTTGTAGGTTTATCCTCAAATAGTGGCCTCGTGGCCAGGGAGGTTTGAGCAACTTGGTCACTACTTTCATCCAACCATTTTACTGGGTCATCTTGGTCCTGTATCTCGCCAAAATTCTACATTGAAGACGAGAAAGGAGGCGGTTGAGAAAATGAACCACCCAAATCTTTTGTGCAGTTCAACTGAAATGGAGCATCCTTGGCGTGCAGACTGATTAAGTGCCAGATGAATATACGCGTCAACCAACTTGTCTGGAATCTTTAGACTCCATGCCATATAGTTCGCTACCATATGTGTCGATAACCAAAAGGCACAAGTTGGGACCAAAGACTGGACTGCGTTTTTCTGGGTTATGCACCAAGCAATATTTTTGGCGTTCACTCTCCTAACACTTGGAGTTTGACAATTGGTTGATGCTGGTGGATACTCGAATGAATATAGGCACTTCTTGTCAACATCGATGCTTGTCTGAGTGAACTTTGGAGTACATAGCAGCAGCATAAGTACCTGTCCATCTGATCATTTTGTGCAGTTCTACTGCAATCACCCGATGTAATGATTTGCCTACGAGTTTAGGCTCCAAATCACTCCTTTATGAAATCGGCAAACAGTAGCACAATACCAAATTACCAATACATATAACAGGCACAATAATCAGGATAAAGACCAGTACCAACCTGTGTGAGGTAGCATATCAATTACTATTTCCTTTGACTGGAAGCCGAGATAAGCCAAGCGACTGACAACAAAGGAAGAAAGCATGCGGAGTTTAGCGACTGACAGGAAAGGACGGAAGCTGTCGAGGCAATGAAGCACCCAAAGTTTTTGTGCAGTTCCACCAAAATTGAGCATCCCTGTTGGCACATATATTGAGAGAGTGAGATTACTATAATAGTGGGACTAGTTTATGAAACATACACTAACAAATAGAAGCACCCTCATTATCTTAATGGGTAAAGTTAGCAACATAGTAGTCTTGCTTAAAGAGAGGTATTAGTTTATTTAATCAGTGCCAATTAGCTCAACTCAACACTCAAAGCATTGCCATTTATCATAGGTTGCAAAACTTTAACGTGCAAAGATAAAGGAGTTTCTCATGACAGTAGCATGATACAAATAGAGATGACATCAAACTAATATGGATGAAGGCCTTAGGCCCGTACCAACCTGAGAAAAAAGCTTATTCATGTAGTCTCATAAGAGATGATAAAGCACTCACTGGAATCACACAATAGTATATATTTTTGTGCACTTCAAATGTATGGTTGAAATCACTCTTGTTTACCAGTGCTGAGATTATATCGAAAGATTATCAAGAACTTCCAGCAGAGTTAAAGCACTGGCTGGGATACAGTTCATTGTATTGTCTTGTGTAGTTCCATTTAATGTATGATTGGCACAACATGATCCCTGTTTGCACAAGTAGGAACAAGGTGAAACCTTCATTAGCTTAGTGAGAAAGGATAGGAAGACATTAGCATATTACTCAACCAGTAGCATCAAATTCATGATGGACAATACGCAAAACATTGCCTCATTGAACCAATGGCAATAAATTGACATGCAAAACAATAGTACTATTATGTCATGACACTAATAATATTCCCTCTCTGCTCCACCACATGATTCACCTCTATAGACAAACATACACACGTACATGATTCAGCATAGGGTCCTACTAAAGATTTGTTTAACTCCAACAGGAAAATTAGGCAGTAATAAATTAGTGGTACTTAAGTACTCCTAATTAATTAAGTGAGACAGCAGAAGTGGAAGGGCTCCCTGGAGGATCGTCTCACATGTAAGGTAGTCATTGCCGGAGCCCTTGAATGGCCTCGACTGAGGCCTCTGGCTTCAGCAAGATCGCCTTGGCACTGTTTATTCTTCTTCTTCTTCCTCTTCATGCTTTGTTTCTCTTTCTCCTCACCAGTTGGTGAAACCAAGTACATGATTGGCCTTCTAATTCAGAATTGGTTTTGTCAGTGAGGGAGTACAAGTGTACTAGTAAAAACAGCATTATTTTCTCATGGAAGTCTGAAAATAGAGATGAACACATGCATTAAATATCATTCTTACCTAAAGGAAGGTTATGGCGCCAATATGGATGATGAGGATTGGAACACAGATCTCCCTTTGTGCAATTCCACCAAAATGAACCAACTGTTCCATTCCGACATTCCAGTTAAACAACACAAAAGTCATTTCTTTTAAGAAGAGTTTTGTGCAGTGCACCAAAAGGTCACAACAGCAACCAGGTGAATTGGATATCCCTGTTTGCACAAAAAGGCACAGAGGAAACATTCAGAGTCTCAAACAATTACAGGCAAAAACATTTGGCTAAACTTGTCATGGCTTATAACAGTGGGTGCACCAGCAGTCCAACACCATGTACGTAAATAGGGGCATAAAGTGGTGATTCATAGTTTGTTGCCCCGAGAAACAAACATCCAAGAAACATATCTGGGTTGGTCCCATTTTTGTTCACTCTAGCCACCTACTCCTATGTGTGGATAGCAAATCTAGTCCTGGTCATACCACTGTGTACAGCGTTACCCCTATATTTCCCTTTTCGACCAAGAGACCGGTTGGATGACCAGTCTCTACAACTTTCACCCCCTTTCCTTCCTGTTTGTACCAAGTCCGATGTACATACTAAATTCCCCCACCCCCACTTTATTTCTTGTTTGAACCAAGTACTCCCTCCATCTGGAATTACTTGTCATCAAAATGGATGTGTCTAGAACTAAAATACATCTAGATACATCCATTTCAATGACAAGTATTTTCGGACAGAGGGAGTACAAGATTCGACTCCATGAAGTAGCTTTACCTCTAACAATAGAAGAAGAAAAATATGTGACATTGGACCATCCGATCGAGAGGGGCTGAGAGGTAGAAAATGATGCACATGCAGCGACGTAGCGAGATGGGGAAGTAGAGCTAAGGCGGTTTCGAACGAAGATATACCTGAAGGTCGTCGGGATGTGGATAGGTGGGCGGCGGGAGGCCGGATCCACCCACAGGCAACGACGAAGGGATCGGAGGACCTCCCACGCCAGCACTCGGCCAGAGATAACGGTGCGGTCGGCAGTGGGTCTCCTCCCTCGCTGTCGACGATGGCCTAAACACTGCACCTTCACCGGCGGAGGGGGATACGTCCGGATCTGTAACCAGCGGTGAGGATAGAAAGCTAGTGTTTTTTGAAGGGAGAAAGACAGTGTTACTACCCCTATCTTGTTTAAATCTGGAGAGGATGAGAGTGTGTGAATAGAGCAACCCTAGCAAGCAAGCGCGGAGGCTCCGGCCTATATATACGTAGTGAGCAACCCTAGCAAGCAAGCAACCCCTATCATCGTCAACTCGTACAAGACCGAGAAATTTGATTACTACAACGCCCTCTCCCTCGTGGACTGAGCTCCGGTGCCTTAACTGCACCTGCCTTTGGCTGCATGAAAGGAGGGCCAACCACCTGTTGGTCCCACCTGTCATGGATGCAAAGGCAGGAGCAGTAAGTTGAAGCTTTCGCTATCCCTCCCACACGAGGTGGACGGACATGCAGTAGTGGATTCGATACTGTAGAAGTAGGAGTAATCATTATTGTTCATCTTCTCGAAGAGGCGAAGAGCCAAGCGCAACCCGAACATGGCTGTTGCGAACGCTCGCATGGTGCGGTTCCTTGGAGTACTAGCCAGGCTCTTGCATGAGACAAAATTGCTATTGTTTAACAATTAAACTCCATTATCCGTTGGTTGATACTCATTCCGCATAGGTCCACGTGCTTAGCACCGTTTCCTCCTGGGGTCACCAATGTTTATTTGCTAATTAATAGCATTGCATGCAATGAACTAGCCATTGCAAGTTATTAAAAGCATGCACACCTCTCATCTCTTATTGGTTGATATGTCAAGAAACAAGAAACAAGGTAGAAGTTAATGCATCGCGCCTAAGTGTTTTGGGACTATTTGGTTTTTGTAAGATGACTTACACACCTAGACGAAGGGAGTAGTATAGCCCTGTAAACCGGAAAGGAGTATTTGCCTTTCTAGAGATTTCAACAAGTGACTAGACTACACCGTGTGCAGTACTCCCTCCCTTCCGGTTTATAGGGCTCAAATCTCAAATCTCATGAACCAAGGCATTTTGTGATTGGAGGAATGTATCTCGTACTTTACAAAACTACCCTAATTAAACTCATGCATTAATTACGTAGTTCTCTCATTTTCCTCTCTGCCTTGGTAGCGGTGCACAATATTGAGCACTCCTATATGACTAGCCGATCTATCTACATGCGGGACATTTCAAAGCATCCGGGCCCGCGTGCCATCCACCAAATCACAGCGAGGTGCTACAGTCAAGACTCACCTGTAACCCCGGTGTGGCCGTCATGACCCGTCATATCACAAAACCCACACCTATACCAGCAGTGGTAAGGCGGCCTCCAAGTTGGACTGGACGAAGCAACCATCATTTCACTGGAACGCTCGTTCAAGCCCTTTCTTCCCTTTCTTGAAGAAAACCTCACTCCAGGCTAGTCACTTCTGCCATTTTTCTTCTGTACCAACGAAGGAAAGGTGGGCGAATCAGTTATGCTGCTATATTTTCATTCCAAGAATCTTCTATTTGCGAAGCACCGACTGATTCTCACATCCTATTCTTTTCCCGTTTTCATTCGATTGTGGTTTCCTTTCGATTGCTTTTTGTTTGTCAGTTCATTGATGGATCCTGGAGCACTAGGCAAAGAGTTGCCGGCGGACAACCCACTGGAGACAGCGATCTCCAGGAAGCGAGCACCGACCAATGAGTTGACCATGTTGGTGGGCCAATCCATGGAGATGAAGAACTCCAAGAAACAAGCATTGGCCAAAGAGTTGAGGACGTTGGCGGATGAACTCCTCAAAGGAAGTTGGAAGAATGGCAAGGGCCCCACTGTGCCTACCCCAGGAACTCTGATTGCCACCTATGTGAGGCTCAAGACCGAGTTTGAGGAGATAGTCACCGTTGAGAAGCAGTATTCCCCTGGCAAGGTGATGGCCCCCATCGAGGACGAGGAGATGGCCCCCGGAGGGTTGAGATCCCCCGTTGAGCTGCACAAGGTAAAAAATAATTGCTTATTACCATAGTTGTGGTTTTTGATTATTTGCAATGTTCTTGCTAATATGTTAGGGTTGTGCAGGTGCCGGTGGGCGTCCTTGATGATTCTGATGTCGTGGCCCATCCTGTTGGCATCGCCCCAGAGATCGATTCCGATGCCGCTGTCCATCCTGTGGACATCGCCCCAAAGATCGATTCCGATGTCGCGGTCATTCCTGTGGACATCGCCCCAGAAATCGATTCCCATGCCGCTGTCTGTGCTGTGGTCATTGCCTGAGAGATCGATGACAAGAAATAGTTGGTCGGGCTAATCCTTCAGGGTAGTTTGCATTGCCCTGTGTTTAATTACCAGAACGATGCGTGTTATCAAACCATCTTAGGGCTAGTGCACTGTCTTGTGTGGGCGGATCTTGCTACTTTTGTTTGATAGTGAATCATGCAATGAATCATGCGAACCCTCTCCGAGTTATGGAAACAGATGTATCCTCACCAGCTTTTGATGTAATATATGGCATGATTAGATGTGAGTTTGAACTGTTTATCATATCAGTAGGGCTTGTTTGATGATTCTTGGTGTTAGTAGGCTAGCTACTGTGCGAGCTATAGTACTTGCAAAACACTCAGTGAAGAGAAACGTTGGGGCTGATGAGCTCGTGGTACTCTTATACTTATCCCTCGTCGATCGACCAATAGCCCTAGCTCCTAAAATTGTAGGCTTAGCGATTGATGACCTAGGCGGGCTAGTTTGGCCTAGTGGGTTTCAGTGATATGACGTGCAACACAAAATCATAGCAGTGCAGAGACGTACTCCCTCTGTTCCAAAATAGATGACCTAGGCGGGCTAGTTTGCCCTAGTGGGTTTCAGTGATATGACGTGGTACAGTGCCGTCCAGTCTTCGCGTGTGGTAGCAGTATTGTGGGTATAGTAAGTTTTCTTGAAGAAGTGGAATTCAACGAAGTCATGATGGTTCCTTCGTTCGAACAACTTACAGTGGGAAAGGTTGGGCCTGCGATACGACCGGGGTAGATCAGGATAATTTTGTGCATGGCAGGTGGACCAGGATGGTCGACGTCCCACATGTCGGCGAATGAAAGTATTCTTTCCAATATAGAGGACGAGCAATGAGTATTCATTGTTTATTTTTGATGAAAGCTATTGTCTCCACTGTTATGACGGAGGAGTGTGAAACACAGCAGCCCAGTGAACTTGGCATGTGCACCACTCCCTCCTTCATCATGTAATGCCTAGGTTACAGCTTTTTTTCACTTTCTCTCTATCTATTTCCTCTCAAATGTTTTTTACCTTTCTTTTTTTAAGACACAATTGTTTTTATGCCTTTTTTAGAATTATTTTTTTATACCTAGGAGCACGTGTAGAGAGGGGCTCTTGCAGAGCCCACTCCTTGACTTTGGCAATGCCTCTCTCTCCTCCACATAAGGAGTACTACTTGCTATGCATGCATGCGGCGGGCAGCTGGCATCTTGAGGGGCCAGGGCGGTGAGAGCGGGCTCCGGAAGCGGTCCGGACTCTAGCATAATTTTGGTTTTTACAGTATTTCTTTCTCCATTGACAGGTAGGCCCGCGTAGATAGATAAAGAACACGAGCTGATGAGGCACATGCAGACTGTTTGACTGGTCAACCAGACAAATATGGAGCTATACGCTGAGCCAGTGACCGTATAATCACCATATCTCATATACAATGATCAAAGTGAGCTATCAAGACAAGTTCGATGACCGCCAATGCATTTTACTCGGTAATAAATGACCAGGATTGAAGGGCAATCCAAATTTTCTTCGTCTTCTGTCCTTGAGCTCTTGACAAACCAATGCACTATACGGTTGTCCGGCCACTCCACCCCAGAGCTCTCACCAAGCATCATTCATGCCACTGCGCCGCACACTAACCGGTAAGGCAGCGATGGCATCCCGCCGTGCCGAGTTCCTCGCCGCCCACGCCCGCACACAAAATGGTAGGGAAGTGATGGCATCCCACCGTGTCGAGTTCATCGCCGCTCGCGACCTCACAACTATGTGGGAGGAATTTGAAGATGCCAAGGCCGAATGGGAGGTAGAGCAAGAGGCGGCCAAAGCCGCACAAAGGGAGCGGAAAATTCAGAAAGCACTCAAGAAAAGAGAGGCCCGCCACCGCAAGAAATAAAAGGACGCACACGCTGCTGCGGAGAGGTCGGCAGAGATCCAAGCACGGTGGGGTGTCGCCGACAAAGCCGGGAAGGAGAACGACGGCGTCTGGCCAGCATGTGAGAAGTAGTAGTACTAGTAGTTAGTGTGTGTGTGTGTGTGTCTGAGTACGAGCATGTACCAGTACTACTAGTTACTACTGTAGTTTTTAGAGCAAATTACCAGTACATTAGCCTAGACTAAATGGAAAAATTCCTATCCTAAGCATCAAATGGCATCTCTTTCTCTATAGGAATTGAGATGCATGTCATCTCACTTCCTATGATTTTCGTATTCCTATCCTATGAACGAAAGGAGGCCTCTGTTGGAGTAACTACTGTAGCTAGCAGTACTGCTGGTACAGTAGTTTTCTTCAAGAAGCGGAATTCAACGAAGTCATGATGGTTCCTTCGTCCAAGCAACTTCAAAGTGGGAAGTGGGCCTGTGATTTGACGGCTCATTAGTCATTTTTACTGCGGCGCGACGACCTGGGTGACTCCCTTGGAGTTCTGCATGCATGGCAAGTGGACCAGGATGGTCGACATCCCACATGTTGGCGAACGGAAGTATTCTTTCTGATATCGAGGAGCAAGGAAACCGCGTGGTATAGTATCATTGCTGATTGGTTCGCAAAAAAATAGTATCACTGCCGATTTATAATTATTTTTTATTTCTGATGAATGCTAGCGTTTCAACTCTTACGACGAAGGGTGCCAAACACGGCACGTGCTGGATGTCCCACACAGCGAAAGGAGTGGGACATGAACAGCATGGTAGACACCAGCGTAAAAAAACAGCGTGGTAGAGCGTCTCCACTTCTTCCACTTCTGGGTCGGAGACCACACGTAGTAGTACTTAGTGGTATGAACGATACAAAGTGCGACCTAGAGACAAAGACACGTCTAGTTGGAAGGTCTCGGGGCATACATGTAAACAACTATAAAAGTTAATATGTGCCTCCAACTAATATAGTAGTAGTAGAGTACTTAGGCACGTACTCCATAACATCACCGTGCATTGCACGTACAACATTTAGTGGTAGTACGTAGTAAGAGACAAATGCCGCCCAAGAGTTCCCTTCTCGACCTACTTTTGGGTGTTTGGTAGAGTGTATGGAGGGTGCATGAGTCCACACTAGTTTAGCACAAATACACTAGAAGCATGCATGAAGAGAGCATGCATGAAGAGGGGTGTTGAGTTGAGCATGCATGAAGAGGGAACAACTATGCTGAGACGAGAATGCAACCAAACACACCCTATATGCCACGCATGTTCATACCATTTGTGCCTTTCTACTTCACTTACTGCGCTACATTACTCAGGTTAGTACGTCCACTCCTGGGTACATGTTCGTCTCGTAGTTCCAGTCCCACGTGTTCTTCATATAGATGGAATGATCCTTGCATAACACGTGCACCTTGATGCTAGATGTCTCGCGTGTTGGCAAAAGGATGAACAAAGCTCACGCAAAAAAATAGAGTGGAAGAACATAGATTCCGGACGACCAAGAAGGAGCAAGGAACCTCGTGGTGGAGCGTCTGCACTCATAATATTTAATATTATTCAGCGATATAAAATTAACCAATCATCTCCACAGTGGACTGGAAGAGTACGAAACACGGCAGCCCAGTGTAGTATCATACTAGTACATGGCTAACCCATGCTATCACCATATTTCTTGGCTTCCGTGCGACACCTATCTCTAGTAATCCAGCAGCATGTATCACTTCTCCCTCCTCATCTCTATCAAAGTGCGGCGGGCTGGCGTTTCTGCCGTCTATTGAGGTCGGTTAACTATCACATGTTAGCGACATGCCAAGAGCATTCTAAAAAAAATTACTTTCACGTTCCGTTTTCAAAAAGAAAAAAATCCTTTCATGTACGAATTTGCCTGTATGCTTTGAGCAACTTGCATGTCCTATACTGCTCCTGTTTGATACTCTAACTTAGCTAGAGGTTAGACTAACTCATGACTAACCCTGAACTAACTGTAGCCAAAGAGGTGTTTGGGTGACAGGGTTAGATTGACAATAAATGCACTTCATGGAGAGAGAAAAGTGATTTTTCAGTGGTCCCAATGAGAACTATCTCCAGTTAGCACCTCTTGGGTGGGATAGTTTTTTTGGTGGGTTCGGTGCAACTTGCTCCAATTTAAACCCTCATGCTTGGATAGTTTAGGGCTATTTGAGCCCCAACTAGCTCAAACTAACTCTAACCCATGGATCCAAACAGGGCCTATGGCCAGACTCAACGCGGAGCAGTCGCGTGCACCGGGAAGCGGCGCTCTCTCGACTGTCGCGCCACTTCAAAGCCGACGCCAGTGAGAGGTCGCCTCCGCTCTGGCCGGGCATTAATGCGGCACTGACGCTCCAAGGGGACGCTGACCATGTCACGCGAGAAGCGCACGCTGGCAAAGGAGTATAGGTTTTGAACCGTTTTAGGTGTAGTACTGGTAGTTTGCAAAACTACCCAATTATCGCACTCAGTTTCCTAAGAAATTGTGGTAAAAAACGTTACTCCACAGCCCGCTTCCCTTCTCCTTCCTCTTCCACCGCCCGTGCACGTCCGCGGGAAGCGACCGGTCAACCCTTATATAGGAGTTCTAGCACAAAAAGATGCATGCATGACCACTAAAATTTCCATATTAAAGCGCCGCTCCGGCAGGAGTATGGCGTATGTTTTTACCTTCGGCCGGCCCATGGCTACCGGGCAACGGCAACCAGAGAAGAGGCGGCGGGAGGGGAATGAATGCAGCTACTGTTTGGGTTCGCCTTCCAGCTTAAATAAATGCGCAACATCATGTGTACCCGCGGGTGCACAAATTGTAACATACGTGTCTACTTAAGTGGGCGTCACGTAACTGGTGTGTGTGTGTGAGAGAGAGAGATTCTGAGAGACAGAGTGCGTGTGTGCGACTCTACTCTTCGGACATGTACTCAACCTTTTGCATCGGGATATAAGTATAATGGTATTTACTTTAGCTAGTGATTTACGTGGCCATGTTAACGTGGTTGTGTCAAAAAAATGTCACTTCCTACTCGTGATTTGCGTTATATAGTTACAAGCAAGATTCTCGTGCATTGCACGGAACATCAATATGCATTTTTTTTTACAGAACACCTGTTGTGATTGACCCATGCAGGAGTAATCCCATGTGTAAAAACTAGTGATATCTCAAGAATTTTATCGGAAAACTGGTATCTCGAGAATGTCATCGAAAAAATGAAAGATGAGAGATAAGGCGAGGAGGAGTGGAGCGTGGTGGTGACTGGTGGTCAGAATGGGCGGAGGCATGGGGATGGACGGCGCCGGCAGGCGGCAGCGGCCACCATGCATGCTAGATTGTTCCAGAGACTTATTCCTTTTTTAATTGCTGAGCAATGAGGTCGCGAGAGATAATGATGTGGAGAGAGGTGCCGGTATCTTTTGTAAAATTATCATAGTTTGCTTTCTATCCTCAGATATAGATCATACGGTCTTTATTACAAGATGGAAGGCACACCATCACCACCAACTCGTTTTTTTATAAGGGTACAGATGATAAGTTTGCTGACTGCTAAAGTAAAGTGGAATTTGTCCATGTTATGCAAGTAAATAAAGGTGATTGTTTATCATACGGGTAAGGTTGGATGAAGGGTGGTAGGAACAAATGCTCCGCCTAGAGAATGTGTGTGTGAGATGGAGTCTTAGTGTGTTGGGGGTGTGTGTGTGTGTGTATGTGTGTGTGTGAGAGAGAGAGAGAGAGGAGAGAGAGATGGAGTCTTAGTTTGTGTGTGTGT
>NC_041382.1:702320574-702326660 GCF_002162155.2 Triticum dicoccoides | reverse complement strand
GTGTGTGTTTGTGTGTGTGTGAGAGAGAGAGAGAGAGATGGAGTCGTAGTGTGTGTGTTGGGGGGGGGGGTGCGTGCGTGTGTGTGTTGCGGGGTCCTATGTGGCGGATGTAATTTAAGTGTGCATGGCTTTCATCATAGAGAGGTGATGTGTATGGCAGAGGCCACCAACGATGGGGTGCGAGAGAGAAAATGCCCATAGAGAGGGAAGAGAAGGTGTGTGCGCATGAGAGGAGTCGACTTCGAGAGAACGTGTTTGTTCGAGAGACACCGAGGAAGACTACTATATATCGATGGTGCATGTAGGCGGGAATTAAACTAAGGGATGGTCTTATTGGTTTCGGGGATATAGGGGAAGAGTGAGAGGTGGGGGTAGCTAGAAGGAGATTGTTAAGTGTGAGTCTGTGTTTTACCCATCCAGGCGGAAGTTATGTGCACAAAAGAGGAGAACGATTTGATGTGGCGTTAGGATTGAGGGTAATTAACTACATATGGAGACATAGAGACCTTGAACGTGCATGTGTGAGAGGTATACATGTATACGTGGGATGTGTGTGTGCGCGCACGCGCATGATCGAGATAAAAGAAAGAAGACATAAGTCATAAGATCAACGACATGGGAGAGACGAATCGGTATGACAATATGCATGCATGTGAGAATGCATGGAAGAAGTCCCGGCAATTGAGCATGTGTTTTTTTCTTTAAGAGATAGTGGTGTGGGCTGGAGCATGCATCTATGGCGAGCAGAGGGAGTGAGGCACAACGATTGTGCAAAAGAGACGAACCTATAAATGCATATGTATGGAGAGACGTATATAGTGTGGGTGATAGGAAGCAAGACTCCGTGCGAGAAAGAAATGTTGACGGAGAAATTACAGATAGACACAGAGATGGAGATGCTAGCTAGAGGGACATCCGCTAGTTTGGGTGTTGGAGATGACCGTCGGGTGGTTCAAAGGGTGAAGTTATATATGTGTGTGAGAGGGCACTTGACTGCATGTAGAGAGAAACATATGTAGTGTGCGTGATAGGAATCAAGAGTGAGGGCGAGCTAGAAGGTTGATGGAGAAACGGATAAATAGAAAGATAAAGATGCTAGCTAGTGTGCGTTAGAGATAGGAGTCGAGTGGATCAGAAGGCTGGGTTATGTGTGTGGGTGTGAGAGAGATAGAGAGAGGGTGTGTGTGAGTCACATACAAACAGATATCAGAGAGAAATGAGATCCAGAGAGACAGAGTTTTGTGTCTGCGAGAGAGAAAGATATTTCACAACGAGAGTGATAGCTAGAGAGACATACGAGGGAACGCAAGATATCTCTAGGGAGAGAGGGTGTGTGTGAGCGACATACAAGAGAACAATGGAGAAATATGAGACCCTGGGAGACAGAGTTTGTGTTTTTGTGTGAGAAAGAGATATAGAAGAGGAAGAGTCATATGTTCTCATATCTAAGGAGCGAAAGACATCTCTGTATGAGGGGTGTGCAAGTGGCACGCATGGGAATAGTAGAGAGAAATGAGACCCCGGGAGACAAAGTTTTGTGTTTGTGTGAGAGAAAGAGATTCCACATGGAGAATCATAGTTAGAGACACATAGCAGGGAGCGAGATATACTTAGAGAGAGATAGAGTGATGAAGGTCGAGGGAGAGAGTACCGTCAGTGTGTTATGAAGATAAAATATCATTGTCGACATACAGGTAGCACGAGAAATACCTGAGAGACGATGAACGCGTATAGGTCCAGAGAGATAGTCCTATATAAGCATGAGTGATAGCTATATGAGACGAATATCTGGATTAAAGGGGATTCAAATATTTAAACTGGAGATCACGACATCGATAATATCATAACGCAAATTGGTGTATCAAACATGCATATTCATTTGAATTTGGGCACACGTGTAATGTTATATAGTTTATCAATATTGGTGGTCCATAGATTCTTCAATTACAAACAATGCATGGTTTATATGCAATTAATGTCTAAATAGGATTACACTATATGTTGCGTGTGTGAAACACATTATACATGTTTGAGAAGTAAAAAAGCCCGCATGAAACACACATTAATTGGACACAGTTAGCGAGGAATGCATACATTGGATTTCAACATAAAGTGGTTTTAAATATTTGAAAATCCAAATTGATGGATACAACCTTATGAATCTGAGATCATGCCATTTGTAAACCATATTTATGTATAAATGGTGTTGTGCTTTTGAAAGTATATATAAAAAAATGATGTATATAGAATGTAATTCCAATTGAAAATGGATCCCGCCCGAAAAAATAGAATACAAACAGGATTCGAATTGAGTTGGCACGGTAAACGTGCACTCTGCAAAATTTGAACAAAGCGGGAAAGTCGCAGTAACCGCCCGAAACCACAATCTGCGAGATGGTAATCACTGCTGCCTATCCCTGCCACGCAAAGCCTATATGCTGGATTTCTATAGGTTTCGATAGGGGTAGGTTTGTAATTTCACCCAAACGTGACGTAACCGCCTCTCACCCGGATTCATACACGGTGGGCGCCAAAACACAGTGTGTCCTCGGCCGAAATCGACTCCCTCCCCGATTCATATTCATACACGGTGGGCGCCAAAAACAAACTCTCGTCGGCAAATATTCGGTGTATGCGAGATCACCGTCCTATCCCCAACCGACTAGTGTTGCTGTGATGTAGTACAAATTTGAAACGGGGGCTAAGTTTGTAAATTTCCTTGCATTTGAGACAAGCGCGCCCTGAATACATGGTTCCCCCCTTCCTCTCTACCTCCCTTTTCCCCATTCGTACTCCGTGGGCGCCAAAACACCCTCTCCACCCCACCCTCCTCCGTCCGCCGTCGTCCGCCACCCCATCCACCACCATCCTCCTCCACCATGCCGGAGCTGATACCCCGACGCCGCCATCCATTACAAGAGATCGACCTCTCTCATCCACGGCTTCGGACTGGGATCCTTACATCCCGTCCTCTCACTTCATCCCCGCCGTCGTCCACCTTGCCGGCGCCGCTCCTACGACCATCTCGTCCACTGCACCCCGCCGCCACCGTCTACCCTCCTAGATCTGCTTCCATGCCGCCGATAGCCATCGCTACCGCAGCACCGTAAAATTCTCAGCAGATGCGTACACGGCGCCGCACCAGAGGCGGTACTCTTTCGTATCTGCTCAACTTATTTATCGTGGCAAGAAAATAGATCGCCACTGCTTTACTCTGATTTCTTGTCTTGGTTGCGAAGTTTCCTTTGTCCGGTTTGCACCTTCAGATCCGCTATGGCACACTCAACACCATACTCGCAATGCTTATGGTTTTCCCCTTTTTGTATTCCACACTAGTTAAATCACAGTAGACTAAATTTCAAAATTGGGTCAGTCGATTTTTCAGAGCTCGCCGGAGTTCGCCGGTGCGATCGAAGGGGCTCGGGTGGTTGTGGGGCCTCACCGAACGAAGAAAACTCGACGCGGGTGGGGGTTGGGGTGGGGGTGGGGGTGGGGGTGGGGGTGGAACACAGGCGGTGGGGGCCGGTGGCCCGTGCGGTGTCCTGTATGGGAAGAATCAGAGACGAGGAAGAAAAAGGGTTAGGAGACGTAGGATCTTCATCCAACCACCTAAAATGGTCGAGAGACAGCTAGGAGTTGCATTCTTAATGCGCTCTGGTTCATCATGTGTGGGCACTGCGCAACCAACATTTTATTATCCAAAATCTACTTGCTCTTCTTTACCATGTTCCTCTTCCGTTCTTCTTTAATATGTACTCTCTCCATTCCTAAATACAAGTCTTTGTATAGATTCCACCATGGACTACATATGGAGCAAAATGAGTGAATCTACACTCTAAAATGTACCTAGATACATCTGTATGTGATCCATAGTGGAAATCTCTACCAAGACTTATATTTTGGAAGGGAGGGAGTATGATAGTAGTACAGTATGTTCCTTGTACTGAAGATGAGCAGGGACATTTGCAGTGTAGAGGTCTATACAGTCGGTTGTGATGGACACTTTGAGCCTCTTTGATTCGTAGGATCTTGTAAACATAGGAATAGGATTTGTAGTGGCCTGCCCACTTGAATCCTATAAGAATAGCAAGGAAATGCGGGGAGCTGTGTCGCCTTTGAGAGTTACATTGATATTAACAGTACCGCACCTTCACTTGAAGAGATCTGGTATCCGAAGCCTTTCTAGACATACCGGCAATACTAGCACATATATTGCAGCAAGTTCCACTTTGCTGATTTTACTCTGATGCTTAAGGTTTTCCCGTTATATCTACACTATGATCTGTGTAGCTGCTTTGTGTCGCACTAGCAGCAGTCCATTCTTGAAGCTAAACACTACAATGACTTACAAAATTGGCACCAAGGCATTGAGTGCCATTCTGGATGCAATGAAACTCATACGCTCCCCACCTGTTGATTCTTGTTCAAAATATGATCCTAATGACTATTCTAACCTCGAGGAGTCAAAGGAAGATGGCTTGTCCTGTTCACCCATCAAGGTGCATGTTCTAATTTGGCAATGTTTTATTGATTGCGGGTATCTTGCATATGTTGTCTTGCATTTCTTCTACTTTGTTGCACCGCCATCTGCTTAGTTTACTCATCATATATGTCGAGATGCCATGCCCATCCATTATCAATACATATTCCATCTGTCATCATACCATGTTTTCCCACTCAAATGTTGTTCTTGTGCATCAGACATCAAAAAGGAAGAGGGTGATTGCCGAACCTGAAGGAGCACCAGCAAAGTCCTTGAAAAACATGGTGGTGCCGGAGAAATCAGACAGCACCCCACTTATATTGGCTGTACAACCAGTGACACAAGACGTAGGACCAACTCCAGCAGACTATACCCATACTTCACTGGCCACACCACTAGCCCCACCACACAGGACCTGCACTCCAGCAAAAGGTATACCGATTTCATTTGCCATAGCACCAGCTGTACCACAGAAAAATCCCACTCCAGCAAAAAGTACAGCAAGTCCACCAGCCGAAGACCTATCCCAACTACAGAGACGGCCAATTCCTGCAGATTGGAACCCCATTCCATTTATTCCCAGTTTAAAAGACAATGCTTTCAATGTTGTTAGGGATTACGTGCATATATTCCCATCATGGGAAGATTATTGTGAAGACAAACACCATTTTCACATGTTCCTGTCCAACTTACGTGTAAGTGCTATTATTCATGGCTATTATTTTCCTGCTTTCTGCTGATTGAACACATCAATGATTTACATTACATTGTTGTAACTAGGCGAGGGTCAATCTGGATAGTCATGACGAGCAAAGCTTGCTTGTGCTTTTCAAGGAAGCATTGCAGCAGTATCGGTGTTACCTAAGGAAATCACACTTTGATGGCAAGTCTATAAACGAATTTCCGGTGAAGTCTCCTGTGCTAAATTTAGAAGACATTGAATGGAAAAACCTTGTTATGCACTGGTCTCGTTCCCAGGATGAGGTACTGTCTATGAAATCACATGACAATTTGAACCTCTACTTTTCCGCATGTGCCTTACGGATCTTTTTTGCAGGAAATCTGCTCGAAGAAGAATTCCAGTTTGACAAGAACGACAGGATATCGCAAATATGCTGCCCGCTGCTTTGCTCTTGTTAGTACCTGTTGTCCTGTATCACTGTACTTGCATACATACCTGGTTCATTATGTGACAGCAGTATGCATGATAGCTTGCTTATCAATTGTTCGCTCCAAATTATCTAATCTGTATGAATGGTTACATTAGTGTAGAATATATCCAATGCCAATGTTTTTTAGCTCTGCATTGTTCTTGTAAGTACATGCTGTCCTTTATCAATGTACTTATAATGATAGGTAGTTGTTCATGTACCATCACTCTGCAGCTTATTTTCCTTTGCCCTCCATTTTCTACACATCAGATCTATATTTACTCTTACCATAAGGTTGGCACTGAAGAAGTTTAGCTGTGCATTGCTCTTGGCTGTACCTTTTGCCTGTATCGCTGCACTTACATTTATAGCTACTTGGTTATGTAGCATCACTCTTCATCTTATCTTAAATATTCTCCATTTTTTCGTATATTATCACATCTATATTTACT
>NC_041382.1:702307056-702320434 GCF_002162155.2 Triticum dicoccoides | reverse complement strand
CTTTATAGAGCCTGTCTTCACCAATAATGTAAGTTTGTCCATCTCAAGCTTTCAAACTTTGTTGTATATATTTGGTTAGGCATGACTGCAAAAGCTGTTTATTTTTGGTGTTTGCATCAAATTGCTTGTTTAAAGTTTATTATATGTAGTTCATAAACAAAATTTCATCCTTTCTCAATTTAAGTTTTCAATTGTACAACCAAGTTCCTTCTTCATACCATGTAAATTAAACTATACAGAGCAAGTGATCTTCTTTTGCACTGCATGTATGCTTCTGTTCTTCATCTGTAATCCGGTGGTGTGGTGAACCTACCCACTACAGCACAATGTCATATTCTGCAATGTCTTAACTATGAAAAATGTCATATCATTCTACTATTATTTAAACCATCTCTTTATTTGCCAATCTGAAATGGTATAAATTGACAACACACTAACCATTGATACTTATGAGTTCTTGATCTGTAATCCAGTGGTGTCATGAAGCTGCCAACTCCTTCACAATGTCATTTCCTGCCATGTCTTGACCTAAACAATACCATATTGTGTTAATGCAAATTTAAACTGTGTCACTTTATTCGTCAGTAAGAAATGTGATGAATTGTCAGCACTGATACTTTTATGTGCAAAACCTGTCATCTGTCTGCTTGTTTATCTTTCAAAGTGAGGAAGATATAAGTGTTGAACAAGCGCAGTCTCATCATCTTGCTCAGCTGCTTGCGCTGCAGCTCCCCAGCAGGGCTAACCTTTCTTGAACTCTATTGAAGTGATGTCGGTTTTGTATATTACTTTGTCGGCGTGTTTATTTGCACTGGTGGCGATCTTTGATGCCCAGTGTATGTAATATGTTGTCTGCTTGTGCTTTATTATCATAGTGGCGAACTTTGATGCCCAGTGGATGTAATATGTCGTAATTTCTTTATTATATAGTATAGGTTTTTTCTTATTCATGATGCTGCAGTTATTTTACTGTATATATATCCTGTCTCCGTAGTAAATTGGCCAAACCGTAAAATTACGGTACATAATCGGGTCGTCATGCAATCACGATGTAGGTTGGGCCTGAAACGTGTCGATCAGCTCACGGGTTGGCAGCAGCCCGAAATGAACCCCGGCCCATGATTGTGCGAATCAAATCACGGGCTTTTAACAGGCCGAAAAATTGGCTCGGTCCTTGTTTGGCCCAATTAGATATCGGCTGCGAGCAAGCCGGATGCAAACCGGGCCGTAGTTAGGCCCAACTATATGACGGGCTTTTAACAGGCTGAAATTAATATAGGGCCGAAATGTTAAACGGGCCCTTAACAGGCCAAAACTAATATCAGGCCGAATTACTAAATGGGCCTTTAGCAAGTGGGCCCAAAAGCATAGTGTCCAGTTGACGGGCCGAATCTGATATGGGCCATAATTAGGCCCAAAACCTCTTAAAGGGTCGGACCTGATCTGGGCCGTAATTTGGCCTAGAACGTGGTAGGCTTTTAACAGGCCGGATCTCATATGGGCCACTATTAGGCCCGGAGTGTGGCAGGCCATTAATAGACCGTATCAAATATGGGCCGGCATTTGGCCCAAAACATGGCAGCCAGTTAACGGGTCGGCCTACTAGGGTCCTCAAAATCTTGTGGGCCTACAGCTGGGCCGGCCCATTAATGTCGGCAAAATCTCGTGGGCCTTTAGCTGGGCCGGCCCATTATAATCCGCAAGAATTTTGTGGGCCTTTACCTGGGACGACCTATTATGGCACACAAAAACCTTGTGGGCCTTTACCTGGGCCGGCCCATTATGGCCCGCGAAATCTTGTGGGCCTTTAGCTGGGCCAGCCCATTATGGTCCGCAAAATCTCGTGGGCCTTTAGCTGGGCCGGCCCATTATGGTCCGTAAAATCTTGTGGGCCTTTAGTTGGTCCGGCCCATTTAAACTTGTTGGGCCGTGCCATGTGTCGACATATCATAGGCGCCTTCTGTCCAGTGAGTGGATGACATCTATCCCGATGATGAGCCGACACGTGTTTCCTCTAGCCAATGATGATTTTACACGTGGAAAATCCCCATTGGCCGGGGCTGTTAACGGGTTATCGGATCCAAAACCCGACCCGATAGCTTAACAGCGTTCCGTTACGGTGGATGCCACGTGTCGGTCACCCTTGACGAAAGCACTTCTGTGACGCGCGATTTATCGCCATGGAAGTGGACACTTCCGTGATGATAATTTTGGTAATGTCATGGAACACTTCTACGACAGCACAGGTATGACTATCTTGATTCTGTCATAAATTTGTCATGGATGTACATGCATGACAAAAAAAGCGACCTACTATGACAAACACGTATCATCACGGAAGTGTATTTTTTTTTGTAGTGTTTGGCTCCCCTTGTGTTGAATCAATAAATTTGGATTGAATACTCTACCCTCGAAAACTGTTGCGATCCCCTATACTTGTGGGTTATCAAGAGTATTTTCCGGTGCCGTTGCCGGGGAGCATAGCTCTATTCTTTGAGTCACTTTGGATTTATATCTGCTTATCATTATGAAGAACTTGAAAGACGCAAAAACAAAAATTTATCCCTCAACTACGAGGGGAGGTAAGGAACTGCCATCTAGCTCTGCACCTGATTCACCTTCTGTTTTGAGTAAGCTTGCGACACCTACACCTGCTATTCATTCTGATATGTCGCATGTTATTGATAATGCCACTTCTGCTATGCATGATACTTATGATGAAACTATTTCTATGCTTGATACTACTGTGCCACTTAGTGAATTTCTTGATGAACAATTCTAGGGCTATAGAGAATGAAATTATTGAAACTCGTAATATTGATGAAAGTGATGATGAAGACTCTCCTCCTAGATATGAATTAATTGTTGTGCCTGAGGGCTATGTTATGGATGAAGAAACTGCTAGATATTTTCTTGCCTGCAATGATAGGAGTAATCTTAAGAAATTATTAGCTAAGCTGAATCAAAAAACTTTGAATGCTAGAATGAAATATGATCCTTCTTATGCTACTTCACCTATCTTTGTTACTGATAAGGATTATGGTTTCTCTATTGATCCTGAGATAATTACTTTAGTTGAATCTGATCCTTTCTATGGCTATGAATCTGAAACTGTTGTGGCACATCTTACTAAATTAAATGATATAGCCACCCTTTTCACTAATGATGAGAAAACTCGCTACTATTATATCCTTAAGATATTTCCGTTCTCATTAAAGGGTGATGCTAAGATATGGTTTAATTCTCTTGATCCTGGTTGTGTGCGTAGTCCCCAGGATATGATTTATTACTTCTCTGCTAAATATTTCCCCGCTCATAAGAAACAAGCTGCTTTAGGGGAACTATATAATTTTGTGCAAATTGAAGAAGAGAGTCTCCCACAAGCTTGGGGGAGGCTTCTCCAATTACTTAATGCTTTGCCTGATCATCCTCTTAAGAAAAATGAAATACTTGATATCTTTTATAATGGACTAACTAATGCTTCCAGAGACCACTTGGATAGTTGTGTTGGTTGTGTTTTCAGGGAAAGAACACCAGATGAAGGTGAAATTTTATTGAATAACATGTTGACTAATGAAAATAATTGGACACTTCCCGATCCAATTCCTGATCCAATTCATGAACCAACTCCTAAGCCAACTCCGAAGAAAAGGGGTATTCTATTTCTCAGTCCTGAAGATATGCAAGAGGCAAAGAAATCTATGAAGGAAAAAGGTATTAAAGCTGAAGATGTTAAGAATTTACCTCCTATTGAAGAAATACATGGTCTTAATTTACCGCCTATTGAAGAAATACACGGTCTTGATAACCCGACACAGGTAGTAAAGGTAAATTCTCTCTATAGATATGATAAAGCTGAAATCCCATTTACTAAGTTTGCTAGCCCATGTTTGGATGAGTTTGATGAATTTATGGTTAAACAAGAAAACTTCAATGCTTATTTTGGTAGAGAATTAAAACGCAATGCTGATATGCTTGAACATTTGCGTGATTATATGGCTAATGTTAAAGGTGAACTTAAACTTATTAGTAAACATGCTTCTATGGTTACCACTCAAGTAGAACAAGTACTTAAAGCTCGGAATGATTTGCTCAATGAATTAAATAGTAAGAAAAATGATAATGCTATTAGAGTTATTACTAGAGGTGGTAAAAATGACTCAGGAACCTTTGTATCCTGAGGGCCATCCTAAGAGAATTGAGCAAGATTCTTAGAGAAATAATGTAGATGCACCTACTCCTTCTAAGAGGAAGAAAAAGAAAAATGATAGGACTTTGCATGCTTCTAGTGAACCCGTTGTAGACACACCTGAGAATCCTAATGATATTTCTATTTCTGATGCTGAAACACAATCTGGTAATGAACATGAGCCTAGTAATAATGCTAATGATGATGTTCATGTTGATGCCCAACTTAGCAATGATAATAATGTAGAGATTGAACCTGCTGTTGATCTTGATAACCCACAATCAAAGAATCAACGTTATGATAAGAGATACTTTGTTGCTAGGAAGCACGGTAAGGAAAGAGAACCATGGGTTCAGAACCCATGCCTTTTCCTCCTAAACCATCCAAGAAAAAGGATGATGAGGATTTTGAGCGCTTTGCTGAAATGATTAGACCTATCTTCTTGCGTATGCGTTTGACTGATATGCTCAAAATGAATCCTTATGCTAAGTATATGAAATAAATTGTTACAAATAAAAGAAAGATACCGGAAGCTAAAATTTCCACTATGCTTGCTAATTATACTTTTAAAGGTGGAATACCTAAAAAACTAGGAGATCCCGGAGTACCAACTATACCATGCTCCATTAAAAGAAACTATGTTAAAACTGCTTTATGTGATCTTGGAGCCGGTGTTAGTGTTATGCCACTCTCTTTATATCGTAGACTTGATTTGAATAAGTTGGCACCTATTGAAATATCTTTGCAAATGGCTGATAAATCAACTGCTATACCTGTCGGTATTTGTGAGGATGTGCATGTTGTGGTTGCAAACGTTACTATTTTAACAGACTTTGTTATTCTTGATATTCCCGAGGACGATAGTATGTCTATTATTCTTGGAAGACCCTTTTTGAATACTGCAGGGGCTGTTATTGATTGCACCAAAGGCAATGTCACTTTTCATGTTAATGGCAATGAGCATACGGTACACTTTTCGAGGAAACAACCTTGTTCATAGTATAAACTCTATTGGAAAAATTCCATCGATTATTTTTGGAGGTTTTGAATTTCCTCTTCCTACTGTCAAGAAGAAATATGATATTCTTATTGTTGGGGATGTGCATATCCCCATTGAGGTAACCTAGTGTTATTCGAAAATTCTCCAGTTCCATGTTATTCGGAATGAGTTTGTTAACAAGACCTGATCAACCTTGTTAGTGGATTCCTTTTGATGAGCATGAGATGGATGAATTTAGAAAACACAACTCTCTGTACCCTCTTTTTACTTTCTGTTATTTATATTAAATAAAGCAAAAATAGTATTTTTTTTGTTTGTTTTCTGAATTATTAATGCAATAAAAAATACCCCCGAAAATAAAAGTTCCCCCAATGCCCTGAAAATTAAATATGTTTTTTCTAGAATATTCGAGAATATGTGGTACTGAGAACACAGCAGGGGGAGCAAGCACCTGGCCACGAGGGTCCAGGGCGCGCCCTACCCCTGGGCGCGCCCCCTGCCTCGTGGGCCCATGGTGGCTCCCCTCCACTTATTTCAGCTACCGCACACTCCTTCTTCCTCCCACAAACATCACTAACCAGCTCACACCCGAGTCCAAGCTCATTTTGCTGCCATTTTCGATCTCCTTGCTCAAAGCACCTCTCACAAAACTGCTTTGGCGGATTGTTCCTTGGTATGTGACTCCTCCAATGGTCCAATTAGTTTTTGTTCTAGTGCTTTATTCATTGCATATTTTTTCTGCTTAGGTGACCCTGTTCTTGAGCTTGCATGTCAAATTTATATGGTCAAAAGTAGTTTTGATGCATGATATTGCCTCTAGGCACTTGTAGGAGTAGTTGCTATCAATTTTGTTAAGTTTGGTTCACTTTTATTTTGCAGTTACTAAAATTTCAGAAATTTTTCAGAGGAAGAAATATGTTTAGGAAAATGTACCAAGGTGGTCCTTCAAGGAAGCAAGGATAGGCTCGTAATACGCGATGCCGACGAAGAACCACCGAGGGAAGGTCAAGTGCGGGCTTGTGAATGGCCTTCAGAGGACTTTATGGATCGAGCAGGAATCAAGGAAGAATTTAACGCATATGTGTGTAATGCTGATGTTGAGAGCTTCAAGGCGGATAAGTGCCGCCAGTACCACCATCTCACTGATTCCTTTGTGAGGAGGTTTGAATTTTCATCATCACGCAATTCTCAAACTGTCCTGTTTGATCTCTATGAAAATTCTTATACTATGGACTTAGAGGATTTTAACACTGCTTGCAAACTTCCACAATGGGGTAGTCCTAATGAACCTCGCAAATCTGAATTTAGAGATTTTCTTGCTAGTATAACTGTGGGGGAATCTAGAGATATAACCCAAGCTACCATAGGGAGCATCCATTTTCCTGCTATACATTATTTTTCTCTCTTCATAGGTAGGTGCATAAATGGCAAGGATGAAGCATATTACATGTGTGTCCCTGACCTCAGTGTTCTCAGGAGTGTTGTATTAGGAGATAGACATTATAATTTGGGAGCCATTGTTGCACGCAGGTTGCATAATAATATATTTAATGGAGATTTCTTTGGTGGAATTTATGCAACCCGTCTAGCTAATTTTCTTGATATACCCATACATGGATATGATATTGAGTTGCCTCCTACTTATCTAGATTATGAGGCCATGGTTCGTCATCAGTTTGTTGACAGGAACGATCAGTTCCTCCAGTACCGACTAATCTTTGACAGACGACGCACCTGTCACGTCGCTCTCCCTGCTCGTGCTTTCTTTCACTTTCAGACAAAAGGGAGATATGTTATAACCAGGGAGGAGGCGGACGAGTATAAGAGGAAGACAGAGACGACATGTCTCCAAGCGGCAACTCATGAGGCAATAGCTGCTGCATCTCAGTATGACCCCAACTATATCTTTGGATATCCGCCAGGCCAGCCGTGGTCATAGACCAACTTAGGCCAAAAGCCTAAGCTTGGGGAGTAGGTATTTCTCACCGACATTACATTCATGTTCACACACTCATTACTAGTTGTCAGTGCTCATACTTTTTCATTGTATCATCCATGTTAGTTTATTTTCTTTTTTATGCTTTCTTCTTGTGTGTTTAATAAACCTTAAGAAAAACAAAAAAATTAGTTGTAGCTTTTAATTAGTTTACTTTCCATGCTTATAGTAGTAATTAAAAAGAAAACCCAAGAAGATTTCTCATTCTTCTTTTGCTTGTTGGGAGCTTTCCCGTGTAAATAGTTTTATTTCTTTTCTTTCCTTTGGGGGTTGATAGGAGAAGACCATAATGAAAATGTTAAGTGGCTCTTATATGCATTATCATTGATATGACAAAGAGACCATATTACCTTGTCTTCTCTCTTGAATTGAATGGTTGCAGATTCTAGCTTAGTCCAATGCACGTGCACTATTATTATTATCCACACTATTCGGTCGTGCAAGTGAAAGGCAATAATGATGATTATATGATGAACTTATTGAGATGAGAAAAGCTGGTATGAACTCGACCTCTCTTTTTTTTGTAAATATGATTAGTTCATCATTCCCGATTCAGCCTATTATGAATAAACATGTTTGCAATGACAATTAGAGATTATAGTTGCTTATGCCATGCTTAATTCGCTAGGAGCTTATAATGGTTTACCTTGCATGCCAACATGCTATTAAAATAGTTGTGATGTGGTATGAAAGGGTGGTATCCTATTTTGAATGATTCGAGTGGCTTGACTTGGCACATGTTCACGCATGTAGTTGAAACAAAACCAACATAGCCTCTACGGTATTTATGTTCATGGTGCATTATATCCTACTCATGCTTGCATTCGGTGTTGATTAATTTTAATGCATGTTCATGACTGTTGTCGCTCTCTAGCTGGTCGTTTCCCAGTCTTTTGCTAGCCTTCACCTGTACTAAGCGGGAATACTGCTTGTGCATCCAATTCCATCAACCCCAAAGTTATTCCATACGAGTCCACCATACCTACCTATATACGGTATCTACCTGTCGTTCCAAGTAAATTTGTATGTGCCAAACTCTAAACCTTCAAATAAATATCCTGTTTTGTATGCTCGAATAGCTCATGTATCAACTAGGGTTGTCCGTATCTTCCATGTTAGGCGGGTTATTCTCAAGAGGAGTGGACTCCGCTCCTCACTCACGAGAAAATGGCTGGTCACCGGGATGCCCAGTCCCATGCTTTATGCAAATCAAATCAAAATAATTGCAAACAAAACTCCCCCTGGACTCTTGTTAGTTGGAGGCACTCGTTGTTTCGAGCAAGCCATGGATTGATGCTTATTGGTGGAGGGGGAGTATAAACTTTACCTTCTGTTTGGGAACCGCCTATAATGTGTGTAGCATGGAAGATATCGCCATCTCTCGGTTGTTATGTTGACAATGAAAGTATACCGCTCAAAATATTATTCATATCTATTTCAAAACCGAGCTCTGGCACCTCTACAAGTCCCTGCTTCCCTTTGCGAAGGGTCTATCTATTTACTTTTATGCTGAGTCATCACCCTCTTATTAAAAAGCACCAGTTGGAGAGCACCTCTATCATTTGCATCCATTACTGTTAGTTTACATTGAGTATGACTTGACTGGATCTATTTTACCATGAATTACAATGTCTAGTCAGTCCTTGATCTTTAAAAGTGCTCTGCATTTATGTTTCGCGGTCTCAGAAAGGGCTAGCGAGATACCATCTTATTATATCATATCATGATTGTTTTGAGAAAGTGTTGTCATCCGAGATTTATTATTATTGCTCGCTAGTTGATTATGCCATTGATATGAGTAATATGATACCTAAATGTTATTTTGAATATGGTGAGTTCATAATCTTTGCTGAAAACTTGAATGTTGTCTTTACATATTTACAACAACAAGAGCAAACAGAGTTTGTAAAAGTTTTGCTTTATCACTTTCAGTTTATCAACTGAATTGCTTGAGGACAAGCAAAGGTTTAACCTTGGGGGAGTTGATACGTCTCTGTCATATCTACTTTTCCAAACACTTTTGCCCTTGTTTTGGACTCTAACTTGCATGATTTGAATGGAACTAACCCGGACTGACGCTGTTTTCAGCAGAATTGCCATGGTGTTATTTTTGTGCAGAAATAAAAGTTATCAGAATGACCTAAAAATCAACGAAGCATTATTTTGGAATATGTAATAAATAATGGAAGGAAGATCCACGTCAGGGGGGCCTCCACCTATCCACGAGGGTGGGGGCGCGCCCTACCCCCCTGGGCGCGCCCCCTGCATCGTGGGCCTCCTGACGCTCCACCGACCTCAATCTGGACTCCATATATTCACTTTCGGGGAGAAAAAACCAGGGAGAAGGATTCACCGCGTTTTACGATACGGAGCCTCCGCAAAGCCCTAAACTCTCTTGGGAAGGCTGATCTGGAGTCCGTTTGGGGCTCCGGAGAGGGGAATCAGTCGCCATCGTCATCATCAACATTCCTCCATCACCAATTGCATGATGCTCACCGCCGTGCTTGAGTAATTCCATCGTAGGCTTGCTGGACGGTGATGGGTTGGATGAGATTTATCATGTAATCGAGTTAGTTTTGTTAGGGTTTGATCCCTAGTATCCACTCTGTTCTAAGATTGATGTTGCAATGACTTTGCTATGCTTAATGCTTGTCACTAGGACCCGAGTGCCATGATTTTAGATCTGAACCTATTATGTTTTCATCAATATATGGGAGTTCTTGATCCTATCTTTCAAGTCTATAGTCACCTATTATGTGTTATGATCCGTTAACCCCAAAGTGACAATAATCGGGATACTTACCGGTGATGACCGTAGTTTGAGGAGTTCATGTATTCACTATGTGTTAATGCTTTGTTCCGGTACTCTATTAAAAGGAGGCCTTAATATCCCTTAGTTTCCAATAGGGCCCCGCTGCCACGGGAGGGTAGGACAAAAGATGTCATGCAAGTTCTTTTCCATAAGCACGTATGACTATATTCGGAATAAATGCCTACATTACATTGATGAACTGGAGCTAGTTCTTTGTCACCCTAGGTTATGACTGTTACATGATGAACCACATCCGGCATAATTCTCCATCACCGTTCCATTGCCTACGGGCTTTCCATATATTGTTCTTCGCTTATTTACTTTTCCGTTGCTATTGTTATCATCACTATAAAACACCAAAAATATTACTTTTGCTACCATTACCTTTTACCACCGTTACCACTACTATCATATTACTTTGCTACTAAACACTTTGCTGCAGATATTAAGTTTCCAGGTGTGGTTGAATTGACAACTCAGCGGCTAATACTTGAGAATATTCTTTGGCTCCCCTTGTGTCGAATCAATAAATTTGGGTTGAATACTCTACCCTCGAAAACTGTTGCGATCCTCTATACTTGTGGGTTATCAGTGGGCGGTGGGAGGGTGGCCAACGTGTGTACGCGTGGCGGGATCGAGCGGGACACACCTCGCCGTGCCTTCACTACGCCACCCGTGAGGCATCAATGGAGGTTGACCGACACGGCAACTTTGGCATTGACTCCCCCCGGGAACCGAGGCGATGAGGACGATGATGCGCCATGGTCGCTGACTCCGCGGACCCGTCGTTCCTTCACGCCAAAAACGATTCCCCCGGCGCCCTCGGGCACCCCAGCGCGCCGGGTTCGGCCTATGTCCGCTGATGCCAGTTTTGGGTCTAACCGGCAAAAGTTGGGTTCCTGGGGGCGCGACTGGGCCGTTTTTTCAGCGCTGATGCTAAAAAAGGGCATTGGGGGGCCTCTTCGGGGCGTGGCTGGAGATGCTTGATAACCCACAAGTATAGGGATCAATTGTAGCCTCTTTCGATAAGTAAGAGTGTCAAACCCAACGAGGAGCTAAACGTAGAACAAATATTTCCTCAAGTTCTATCGACCACTGATACAACTCTACGCACGCTTAACGTTCGCTTTACCTAGAACAAGTATAAAACTAGAAGTACTTTGTAGGTGTTGTAGGCTAGGTTTGCAAGATAATAAAGAGCATGTAAATAAAAGCTAGGGGCTGTTTAGATAAAGACACAACTAAATTAGTTTCAGTAGAGAGCTTTTTGTCACGAGAAAGTCATTTGTCCCTAGGCAATCGATAACTAGACCGGTAATCATTATTGCAATTTTATTTGAGGGAGAGGCATAAGCTAACATACTTTCTCTTCTTGGATCATATGCACTTATGATTGGAACTCTAGCAAGCATCCACAACTACTAAAGATCATTAAGGTAAAACCCAACCATAGCATTAAAGTATCAAGTCCTCTTTATTCCCATACGCAAACAACCTACTTACTCAGGTTTGTGCGTCTGTCACTCACGCCACCCATCATAAGCAAATCATGAACATATTGCAAACCCTACAGAAGGGATCCCTCACGCTTGTGCGACACGGAGAGCACCATAGGACCACACCAATAATAAAACATTCAACTCAAACAAATCACGATCATCAATTAACCCATAGGACAAAACAGATCTACTCAAACATCGTAGGATAGCCATACATCATTGGGAAATAATATATGGCGTTGAGCATCATGTTTAAGTAGAGATTACAGCGGGTAAAAAAAGGGATTACACCGCTGCATAGAGGGGGGAAGAGTTGGGGATGATGGCGGTGAAGTTCTTGGTGATGATTGCGGTGATGATGATGGCCCCAGCGGCATTCCGGCGCCATCGAAAGAGAGGGGGAGAGAGCCCCCCCCCCTTCTTCTTCTTCTTCTTCTTCTTCCTTGACCTTCCCCCTAGATGGGAGAAGGGTTTTCCCTCTGGTCCATGGCCTCTATGGCGGCGGAGGGGCAAGAGCCCCTCCGAGATTGGATATGTCTCTCTGTCTCTCTCTGTTTCTGCCTTGGCTGATTCTGCCCTTTCACCGTTTCTTAAATTTCTGGAGATCCGTAACTCCGATTGGGCTGAATTTTGGACACGATTTTTATCCGGATATTGGCTTTCTTGCGGCGAAAGAAGGGCACCAACCGCCTTACGGGGTGTCCATGAGGGCCCAAGGCGCGCCTGATCCCCTGGGGCGCGCCCCTACCTCGTGGCTCCCTCAGGCATCGCCTCGCGTTGATTCTTCTTCCCAAAAATCACATATATTTCAAAAAAAATCTCCGTCAGTTTTTATCCTGTTTGGACTCCGTTTGATATGGATTTTATACGAAACAAAAAACATGCAACAAACAGGAACTGGCACTGGGCACTGGATCAATATGTTAGTCCCAAAAATAGTATAAAAAGTTGCCAAAAGTATATGAAAGTTGTATAATATTGGCACGGAACAATCAAAAATTATAGATACAACGGAGATGTATCAGCATCCCCAAGCTTAATTCATGCTCGTTCTCGAGTAGGTAAATGATAAAAAGATAATTTTTGATGTGGAATTCTACCTAGAATAATCTTGATCATGTAATCTAATCATGGCATGAATATTAAGACACGAGTGATTCAAAGAAATAGTCTATCATTTGACATTAAGACAATAATACTTCAAGCATACTAATAAAGCAATCATGTCTTTTCAAAATAACATGGCCAAAGAAAGTTATCATTACAAAATCATATGGTCTGGCTATGCTCCATCTTCACCACACAAAATATTCAAATCATGCACAACCCCGATGACAAGCCAAGCAATTGTTTCATACTTTTGACGTTCTCAAACCTTTTCAACTTTCATGCAATACATGAGCGTGAACCATGAACATAGCACTATAGGTGGAATAGAATATGATGGTGAAGGTTGTGTGGAGAACACAAAAAGGGAGAAAGTCTCACATCAATGCGGCTAATCAATGGCCTATGGAGATGTCCATCAATTGATGTCAATGTGAGGAGTAGGGATTGCCATGCAACGGTGCACTAAGAGCTATAAGTGTATGAAAGCTCAAACTGAAACTAAGTGGGTGTGCATCCAACTTGCTTGCTCATGAAGACCTAGGGCATTTGAGAAAGCCCATCGTTGGAATATGCAAGAAAAGTTCTATAATGAAAATTCCCACTAGTATATGAAAGTGATAACTCAAGAGAATCTCTATATGAAGAACATGGTGCTACTCTGAAGCACAAGTGTGGTAAAAGGATAGTAACATTGTCCCTTATCTCTTTTCTCTCATTTTTTTAATTTTTTCTCTCTTTTTTGTAGGCTTCTTTGGCCTCTCTCTTTTTTTTG
>NC_041382.1:702290082-702306600 GCF_002162155.2 Triticum dicoccoides | reverse complement strand
GGGGGGGGCTTCTTTAGCCACTTTTATTTTTATAACCTCACATGGGACAATGTTCTAATAATGATGATCATCACACTTTTATTTACTTACAACTCAATACTAGAACAATGATATGACTCTATATGAATGCCTCTGGCGGTTTATCGGGATGTGTAATGATCTAGCGTAGCAATGACATCAAAAAAACGGACGAGCCATGAAAACATCATGCTAGCTATCTTACGATCATGCAGCAATATGACAATGAATGATCAAGTCATGTATATGATGATGATGGAAGTTGCATGGCAATATATCTCGGAATGACTATGGAAATGCCATAATAGGTAGGTATGGTGGCTGTTTTGAGGAAGATATAAGAAGGCTTATGTGTGATAGAGTGTATCGTATCACGGGGTTTGGATGCACCGGCGAAGTTTGCACCAACTCTCGAGGTGGGAAAGGGCAATGCACGGTACCGAAGAGGCTAGCAATGATGGAAGGGTGAGAGTGTGTATAATCCATGGACTCAACATTAGTCATAAAGAACTCACATACTTATTGCAAAAATCTATTGGTCATCGAAACAAAGTACTATGCGCATGCTCCTAGGGGTATAGATTGGTAGGAAAAGACCATCGCTCGTCCCCGACCGCCACTCATAAGGAAGACAATCAATAAATACCTCATGCTCCAACTTCGTTACATAACGGTTCACCATATGTGCATGCTACGGGAATCACAAACTTCAACACAAGTATTTCTACAATCCACAACTACCCACTAGCATGAATCTAATATCACCATCTTTATATCGCAAAACTATTGCAAGGAATCAAACATATCATATTCAGTGATCTACAAGTTTTATGTAGGATTTTATGACTAACCATGTGAATGACCAATTCCTGTCATCTCTCTAAATAGATATAAGTGAATCAAAAGAGTTTAATTCTTTCTACAAAATATATGCCCACACTCTAACAAATATAAGTGAAGCAAAAGACCATTCTACAAATGGCAGTTTTCAATGTGAAGAGAAACATGCAATCCAAACTTCAAATGATATAAGTGAAGCACATGAAGCATTCTATAAAGCCATACTAGAAAGATATAAGTGAAGTGCAATGAGAATTCTATAAATCAACCATGGACTATCTCATACCAGCATGGTGCATCAAAGAAAAGTGAAAACTAAATGCAAAAGACGCTCCAAGATTTACACAATATCATGTGACGAATAAAAATATAGCTCCAAGTAAAATTATCGATGATTGTTAGAAGAAAGAGGGGATGCCTTCCGGGGCATCCCCAAGCTTGGTTGCTTGGGAGTCCTTGAATATTTACTTGGGGTGCCTCGGGCATCCCCAAGCTTAGGCTCTTACCACTCCTTATTCTTTCATCCATCGTGATCTCTCCCAAAACTTGAAAACTTCAATCAACAAAACTTAACAAAAAGTTCGGTAAGATCCGTTAGTATAATAAAGCAAATCACTACTCTAAGTACTGTTGCAAACCAATTCATATTTTGGTTTTGCATTGCAGCTACTGTAATATAACTTTTCCATGCCTTAATCCACTGATAGAAATTGATAGTTTCATCAAAACAAGCAAACTATGCATCAAAAACAGAATATGTCTTAAACATGATAGTCTGTAGTAATCTAAAAATTCACCATACTTATGGTACTCCAAAAATTCTGAAACAATTATGAAAAATAAACATTTTGTATAGAAAGACAGTGCAAAAAGTTTCAGAACCGTTTGACATTCCAGTAAAAAAAATGTAAAATCGTGCACTACAGCCAAAGTTTCTGTTCTGCACCGCACAAACCAACAAGCAATGTAAACATCCTAAAGGCAAATCTTGGCACATTATTTTTATAATACAATGGAATTATACAAGGGGATAATTTTTGTGTTGAAAAGTTTCTAATCAAGATTCACAAAGTTTCCGTGAGCATGAACAAAGTTCAAGGAGCTCCCCCACTTCAACAATGCTCGTCTCTCTCACTTTCACTTTCCTTTTTGAAAAGTTTTGGGTTCCCCTCTTTATTTTTTTGTTTTTAAACTATATATAAGCACTCAATAGAAATAAATGACTCTCCAAAACTTCCGGGTTGTCTCCCTGGCAGCGCTTTCCTTAAAGCCATTAAGCTAGGCATAAGGTGCTCAAGTAATGAATCCACCCGGATCCCAAGGTATATAAAAGACAATTTTAATTAACAATGATTTGTGATTTAGTAGTGAGCACAAAGCAACATATATCATGTAATGACGAAGTCTAACTCTCTTCCTATGCATCGGCATGTCATAAAAGAACAATTCATGCACACATAGTAAATGTCAATGCATGGTATAAACAGTTTCTTGCAATTTTATCATATTGAAAACATGGAGAGGCGGAGATGTAGTTCCTCTCTCATAATAATTGCAAGTAGGAGCAGCAAGCACATGCATATTATATCTATCAAAATCATCATGTGTAGTAGTGAAACGCAACCCATCAATATAATCCTTAATAAGCGCAAACTTCTCCGATATAGTGTAGTCGGGAGAATTCGAAAAGATAATAGGACTATCATGCGTGGGTGCAATAGCAATAATTTCATGTTTAGCATAAGGAACTATAGCAAGTTCATCTCCATAAGCATAATTCATATTGGCATCTCGGCCACAAGCATAGCAAGCATCATCAAAAAGGGATATTTCGAAAGAATCAACGGGATCATAACAATCATCATAGAAATCATCCTTCGGTAAGCACGAAGGGAAATTAAACAATATATGAGTTGAAGAGTTACTCTCATTAGAAGGTGGGCATGGGTAGCTAATCTGCTCTTCCTCCTTTTGTTCTTCGCTCTCCTCATCATCTTTTTCATCCAATGAGCCCACAGTTTCATCAATTTCTTCTTCCATAGACTCCTGCAAAATATTAGTCTCTTCTTCGACAGTGGAGGAGTCCTCAATATATGGTTTAACATAGGCATTAGAGCATAATTATCATAACAATATTTAAGTATGGAAAAAATTTCAGATTTGTAAAGAGTAGCATCATACTTTCCAATCAAAGAAGCAATTTCATAAGCACCCTTAAAAGCAACAAATTATTAAATTTGTTGAACACCATAGTAATTATAAACACCCTTAGCATACGAAGATACGATTCCATTATCACTAAACTCACATTGGTAGGGAAGGTGTTTCTTAGGGTCTTCAGAACAATAAGTAAAATTATATATTTCACATAAATTCCAAGCATAGCATTGCACACGATGAATTTGATCCAGTAAAAGTTTCCCTTTTACAGATATGCGGTGTCGCACATAATAAGCATGCTCATCTAAAGATTTTCCCTCAACTAAGCTAGTTGGGGTTTCAGCACGAGCACGTAGGGATCGTAGATGCTCCAAGTAAAAAAGCTTCAGGAGTGTGATAGATTTTGAGTGGTTCTTCAACCATTGGTTCAGTAGGTACCACTAATTTTTTTGGTATTTTGCGTTTCCTACCCATAACTAAAGATAGAGAATAACTTAGAACAACAAATAAAAATTACTTAGTGATAAAGCAAACAAGCACACACGAGAATATTCACCCCACGCTATAACTCCCCGGCAACGGCGCCAGAAAAAGGTCTTGATAACCCACAAGTATAGGGGATCAATTGTAGCCTCTTTCGATAAGTAAGAGTATCGAACCCAATGAGGAGTTAAAGGTAGGACAAATATTCCCTCAAGTTCTATTGACCACCGATACAACCCTACGCACGCTTAACGTTCGCTTTACCTAGAACAAGTATAAAACTAGAAGTACTTTGTAGATGTTGTAGGCTAGGTTTGCAAGATAATAAAGAGCATGTAAATAAAAGCTAGGGGCTGTTTAGATAGAGACACAACTAAATTAGTTTCAGTAGAGAGCTTTTTGTCACAAGAAAGTTATTTGTCCCTAGGCAATCGATAACTAGACCAGTAATCATTATTGCAATTTTATTTGAGGGAGAGGCATAAGCTAACATACTTTCTCTTCTTGGATCATATGCACTTATGATTGGAACTCTAGCAAGCATCCGCAACTACTAAAGAAACCCAACCATAGCATTAAAGTATCAAGTCCTCTTTATTCCCATACGCAAACAACCTACTTACTCGCGTCTGTGCTTCTGTCACTCACGCCACCCACCATAAGCAAATCATGAACATATTGCAAACCCTATAGCGGGGACCCCTCACGCTTGCGCGACACGAAGATCACCATAAGACAGCACCAATAATAAAACATGCAACTCAAACCAATCACGAGCATCAATTAACCATAGGACAAAACAGATCTACTCAAACATCATAGGATAGTCATACATCATTGGGAAACAATATATAGCATTGAGAACCATGTTTAAGTAGAGATTACAACGGGAAAAAAAGGGGGTTACTGTTGGAAATATGCCCTAGAGGCAATAATAAATTAGTTATTATTATATTTCCTTATTCATGATAATTGTTTATTATCCATGCTAGAATTGTATTGATAGGAAACTCAGATACATGTGTGGATACATAGACAACACCATGTCCCTAGTAAGCCTCTAGTTGACTATCTCGTTAATCAATAGATGGTTACAGTTTCCTGACCATGGACATTGGATGTCGTTGATAACGGGATCACATCATTAGGAGAATGATGTGATGGACAAGACCCAATCCTAAGCCTAGCACAAGATCATGTAGTTCGTATGCTAAAGCTTTTCTAATGTCAAGTATCATTTCCTTAGACCATGAGATTGTGCAACTCCCGGATACCATAGGAGTGCTTTGGGTGTGCCAAACGTCACAACGTAACTGGGTGGCTATAAAGGTACACTACAGGTATCTCTGAAAGTGTCTGTTGGGTTGGCACAAATCGAGACTGGGATTTGTCACTCCGTGTAAACGGAGAGGTATCTCTGGGCCCACTCGGTAGGACATCATCATAATGTGAACAATGTGATCAAGGAGTTGATCACGGGATGATGTGTTACGAAACGAGTAAAGAGACTTGCCGGTAACGAGATTGAACAAGGTATCGGGATACCGACGATCGAATCTCGGGCAAGTATCGTACCGCTAGACAAAGGGAATTGTATACGGGATTGATTAAGTCCATGACATCGTGGTTCATCCGATGAGATCATCGCGGAACATGTGGGAGCCAACATGGGTATCCAGATTCCGCTGTTGGTTATTAACCGGAGAGTCATCTCAGTCATGTCTGCATGTCTCCCGAACCCGTAGGGTCCACACACTTAAGGTTCGGTGACGCTAGGGTTATAGAGATATTAGTATGCGGTAACCCGAAAGTTGTTCGGAGTCCCGGATGAGATCCCGGACGTCACGAGGAGTTCCGGAATGGTCCGGAGGTAAAGATTTATATATGGGAAGGCTTGTTTTGGTCGCCGGAAAAGTTTCGCGCATTATCGTTATTGTACCGGGAGTGCCGAAAGGGGTCCGGGGGTCCACCAAAGGGGTCCACCTGCCCCGGGGGGGCACATGGGCTGTAGGGGTGTGCGCCTTGGCCTATATGGGCCAAGGGCACCAGCCCCAAGAGGCCCATGCGCCAAGAGATAAGGGAAAGAAAGAGTCCTAAAAGGGGAAGGCACCTCCTAGGTGCCTTGGGGAGGATGGACTCCTCCCTGGCCGCACCTTTCCTTGGAGGAAGGGCCAAGGCTGCGCCCCCCCTCTCCCTTGGCCCTATATATAGTGGGGGGAAGGGAGAGCAGCCGCACCTAAGCCCTGGCGCCTCCCTCTCCCTCCCATGACACATCTCCCTCCTCCCGCAGCGCTTGGCGAAGCCCTGTTGGAATCCCGCTACTTCCACCACCACGCCATCGTGCTGCTGGATCTCCATCAACCTCTCCTCCCCCCTTGCTAGATCAAGAAGGAGGAGACGTTGCTGCTCCGTACGTGTGTTGAACGCGGAGGTGCCGTCCTTTCGGCGCTAGGATCATCGGTGATTTGGATCACGACGAGTACGACTCCATCAACCCCGTTCTCTTGAGCGCTTCCGCGCGTGATCTACAAGGGTATGTAGATCCACTCCTCCCTCGTTGCTAGATGAATCCATGGATTGATCTTGGTGACACGTAGGAAAATTTTGAATTATTGCTACGTTCCCCAACAGTGGCATCATGAGCTAGGTCTATTGCGTAGATTCTATGCACGAGTAGAACACAAAGTAGTTGTGGGCGTTGATTTTGTTCAATATGCTTACCGTTACTAGTCCAATCTTGATTCGGCGGCATTGTGGGATGAAGCGGCCCGGACCAACCTTACACATACGCTTACGTGAGACCGGTTCCACCGACTGACATGCACTAGTTGCATAAGGTGGCTGGCGGGTGTCTGTCTCTCCCACTTTAGTCGGATCGGATTCGATGAAAAGGGTCCTTATGAAGGGTAAATAGCCATTGGCATATCATGTTGTGGTCTTTGCGTAGGTAAGAAACGTTCTTGCTAGAAACCCATAGCAGCCACGTAAAACATGCAAACAACAATTAGAGGACGTCTAACTTGTTTTTGCAGGGTATGCTATGTGATGTGATATGGCCAAAGGATGTGATGAATGATATATGTGATGTATGAGATGATCATGTTCTTGTAATAGGAATCACGACTTGCATGTCGATGAGTATGACAACCGGCAGGAGCCATAGGAGTTGTCTTAATTTATTTATGACCTGCGTGTCAACATAAACGTCATGTAATTACTTTACTTTATTGCTAACCGTTAGCTGTAGTAGTAGAAGTAATAGTTGGCGAGGCAACTTCATGGAGACACGATGATGGAGATCATGATGATGGAGATCATGGTGTCATGCCGGTGACGATGATGATCATGGAGCCCCGAAGATGAAGATCAAAAGGAGCAATATGATATTGGCTATATCATGTCACTATTTGATTGCATGTGATGTTTATCATGTTTATACATCTTATTTGCTTAGAACGACGGTAGTAAATAAGATGATCCCTCACTAAAATTTCAAGAAGGTGTTCCCCCTAACTGTGCATCGTTGTGAAAGTTCGTCGTTTCGAAGCACCACGTGATGATCGGGTGTGATAGATTCTTACGTTCGAATACAACGGGTGTTGATGATCCTAGCATGTACAGACATGGCCTCGGAACACATGCGAAACACTTAGGTTAACTTGACGAGCCTAGCATGTACAGACATGGCCTCGGAACACAAGAGACCGAAAGGTCGAGCATGAGTCGTATAGAAGATACGATCAACATGAAGATGTTCACCGATGTTGACTAGTCCGTCTCACGTGATGATCGGACACGGCCTAGTTGACTCGGATCATGTAATCACTTAGATGACTAGAGGGATGTCTATCTGAGTGGGAGTTCATAAGATGAACTTAATTATCCTGAACATAGTCAAAAGGTCTTCACAAATTATGTCATAGCTCGCGCTTCAGTTCTACTGTTTAGTTATGTTCCTAGAGAAAATTTAGTTGAAAGTTGATAGTAGCAATTATGCGGACTAGGTCCGTAAACTGAGGATTGTCCTCATTGCTTCATAGAAGGCTTATGTCCTTAATGCACCACTCAGTGTGCTCAACCTCGAACGTTGTCTGTGGATGTTGCGAACATTTGACATACACATTTTGATAACTACGTGATAGTTCAGTTAAACGGTTTAGAGTTGAGGCACCGAAGACGTTTTGAAACGTCGCGGAACATATGAGATGTTTCGAGGGCTGAAATTGGGATTTCAGGCTCGTGCCCACGTCAAGAGGTATAAGACCTCCGACGATTTTCTTAGCCTACAAACTAAGGAGAAAAGCTCAATTGTTGAGCTTGTGCTCAGATTGTCTGAGTACAACAATCATTTGAATCAAGTGGGAGTTGATCTTCCAGATGAGATAGTGATGTTTCTCCGAAGTCATTACCACCAAGCTGCTAGAGCTTCGTGATGAACTATAATGTATCGGGGACATATATGATGATCCTTGAGATATTCGTGATGTTTGACACCACAAAAGTAGAAATCAAGAAGGAGCATCAATTGTTGATGGTTGGTGAAACCACTAGTTTCAAGAAGGGCAAGGGCAAAAAGGGATGCTTCATGAAACGGCAAATCAGCTGCTGCTCTACTGAAGAAACCCAAGGTTGAACCCAAACCCGAGACTAAGTGCTTCTGTAATAAAGGGAACAGCCACTGGAGCAGAATTACCCTAGATACTTGGTAGATAAGAAGGATGGCAAGGTCGATAGAAGTATATTGGATATACATTATGTTAATGTGTACTTTACTAGTACTCCTAGTAGCACCAGGGTATTAGATACCGGTTCGGTTGCTAAGTGTTAGTAACTCGAAATAAAAGCTACGAAATAAACGGAGACTAGCTAAAGGTGAGATGACGATATGTGTTGGAAGTATTTCCAAGGTTGATCAAATATCGTACGCTCCCTCTACCATCGAGATTGGTGTTTGCGTTGAGCATAGACATGATTGGATTATGTCTATCGCAATACGGTTATTCATTTAAGGAGAATAATGGTTACTCTGTTTATTTGAATAATACCTTCAATGGTCTTACACCTAAAATGAATGGTTTATTGAATCTCGATCGTAGTGATACACATGTTCATGCCAAAAGATAGTAATGATAGTACCACCTACTTGTGGCACTGCCACGTAAGTCATATCGGTATAAAACGCATGAAGAAGCTCCATGTTGATGGATCTTTGGGCTCACTCGTTTTTGAAAAGTTTGAGACATGCGAACCATGTCTATTGGTGTATATGAATGAAGAAACTCCATGCAAATGGACCGTTTGGACTCACTTGATTTTGAATCACTTGAGACATGCAAATCATACCACAGGGCAAGATGACTGAAAGCCTCGTTTTCAGTGAAATGGAACTAGAAAGCAACTTGTTGGAAGTAATACATTTTGATGTGTGCAGTTCAATGAGTGCTGAGGCATGTAGTGGATATCGTTATGTTCTTACTTCACAGATGATTTGAGTAGATGTTGAGTATATTTACTTGATGAATCACGAGTCTGAATTATTGAAAGGTTCAAGTAATTTCAGGGTGAAGTTGAAAGATCGTCGTGACAGGAGGATAAAATATCTATGATATGATCATAGAGATGAATATCTGAATTACGAGTTTGGCACAGAATTAAGACATTGTGGAAATTGTTTCACAACTAATACAACCTGGAACACCATAGTGTGATGGTGTGTCCGAACATCATAACTGCACCCTATTGGATATGATGCATACCATGATGTCTCTTATCGAATTACCATGATAGTTTATGGGTTAGGCATTAGAGACAACCACATTCACTTTAAATAGGGCACCACGTAATTCTGATGAGATGACACCGTATGAACTATGGTTTAGAGAAACCTAAGCTGTCATTTCTTAAAAGTTTGGGGCTGCGACGCTTATGTGAAAAAAAGTTTCAGGCTGATAAGCTCGAACCCAAAGCAGATAAATGCATCTTCATAGGACACCCAAAACAGTTGGGTATACCTCCTGTCTCAGATCCGAAAGCAATAAGGGATTGTTTCTAGAATCGGGTCCTTTCTCGAGGAAAAGTTTCTCCCGAAGGAATTGAGTGGGAGGATGGTGGAGACTTGATAAGGTTATTGAACCGCCACTTCAACTAGTGTATAGCAGGGCACAAAGAGTTGTTCCTGTGGCACCTACACCAATTGAAGTGGAAGCTTATGATATTGATCATGAGACTTCGGATCAAGTCACTCCCAAATCTCGTAGGATGACAAGGATGCGTACTACTTTAGAGTGGTACGTAATCCTGTCTTGGAAGTCATGTTGCTAGACAACAATGAACCTACGAGCTATAGAGAAGCGATGGTGGGCCTGGATTCCAAAATGGCTTGAGGCCATATAATCCGAGAGAGGATCCATATATGAAAACAAAGTGTAGACTTTGGAAGAACTACTCGATGGTCGTAAGGCTGTTGAGTACATATGGATTTTAAAAGGAAGACGGACAATGATGGTAAGTATCACCATTAAGAAAGCTCGACTTGTCGTTAAGATGTTTTCCGACAAGTTCAAGGAGTTGACTATGATGAGACTTTCTCACTCTAGCGATGCTAAGAGTCTGTTGGAATTATGTTAGCAATTACTGCATTATTTATGAAATCTTGCAGATAGGATATCAAAACATTGTTTCCTCGATGATTTTGAGGAAAGGTTGTATGTGATACAACGGAAGGTTTTGTCAATCCTGAAAGATGCTAACAAGTATGCAAAGCTCCAGCAATCCTTCTAAGGACTGGAGTAAGCATCTCGGAATTGGAATGTATGCTTTGATGAGATGATCAAAGATTTTGGGTGTATACAAAGTTTATGAGAAACTTGTATTTCCAAAGAAGTGAGTGGGAGCACTATAGAATTTCTGATAAGTATATGTTGACATATTGTTGATCAAAAATGACGTAGAATTTCTGGAAAGCATATAGGGTTATTTGAAAGTATTTTTCAATGGAAAGCCTGGATTAAGCCACTTGAACATTGAGCATCAAGATCTATAAGGATAGATCAAAATTCTTAATGGTACTTTCAAATGAGCACATACCTTGACATGATCTTGAAGGTGTTCAAGATGGACCAGTCAAAGAAGGAGTTCTTGCCTGAGTTGTAAGGTATGAAGTTAAGACTTAAAGCTCGACCACGGCAGAAGAAACAGGAAGGACGAAGGTCGTCCCCTATGCTTTTGTCATAGGCTCTATACGGTATGCCATGCTGAGTACCGCACCTGATGTGTGCCTTGCCACATATCTGGCAAGAGGGTACAAAGGTAATCTAGGAGTAGATCACCAGATAGCGGTCTAAATTATCCTTAGAGGAATAAGGATATGTTTCTCGGTTATGGAGGTGATAAAGAGTTCGACGTAAAGAGTTACGTCGATGCAAGCTTAACACCTATCCGGATAGCTCTGAGTAGAGATACCGGATACGTATAATGGAGCAACAATTTAGAATAGCTCCAAGTAGAACAATTATTTGAAATGGCTCCAAATATAGCGTAGTAGCTGCATCTACAAGATGACATAGAGATTTGCGAAGTACATACGGATCTGAAAGATTCAGACCCGTTGACTATAACATCTCTCACAAGCATAACATGTTCAAACCCAGAACTCATCGAGTGTTAATCACATGGTAATGTGAACTAGATTATTGACTCTAGTAAACTCTTTGGGTGTTAGTCACATGGGAATGTGACCTTGAGTGTTAATCACATATCGATGTGAACTGGATTATTGACTCTAGTGCAAGTGGGAGACTGTTGGAAATATGCCCTAGAGGCAATAATAAATTAGTTATTATTATATTTCCTTGTTCATGATAATCGTTTATTATCCATGCTAGAATTGTATTGATAGGAAACTCAGATACATGTGTGGATACATAGACAACACCATGTCCCTAGTAAGCCTCTAGTTGACTAGCTCGTTAATCAATAGATGGTTACGGTTTCCTGACCATGGACATTGGATGTCGTTGATAATGGTATCACATCATTAGGAGAATGATGTGATGGACAAGACCCAATCCTAAGCCTAGCACAAGATCATGTAGTTCGTATGCTAAAGCTTTTCTAATGTCAAGTATCATTTCCTTAGACCATGAGATTGTGCAACTCCCGGATACCGTAGGAGTGCTTTGGGTGTGCCAAACGTCACAACGTAACTGGGTGGCTATAAAGGTACACTACAGGTATCTCCGAAAGTGTCTGTTGGGTTGGCAATAATCGAGACTGGGATTTGTCACTCCGTGTAAATGGAGAGGTATCTCTGGGCCACTCGGTAGGACATCATCATAATGTGCACAATGTGATCAAGGAGTTGATCACGGGATGATGTGTTACAAACGAGTAAAGAGACTTGCCGGTAACGAGATTGAACAAGGTATCGGGATACCGACGATCGAATCTCGGGCAAGTATCGTACCGCTAGACAAAGGGAATTGTATACGGGATTGATTAAGTCCTTGACATCGTGGTTCATCCGATGAGATCATCGTGGAACATGTGGGAGCCAACATGGGTATCTAGATCCCGCTGTTGGTTATTAACCGGAGAGTCATCTCGGTCATGTCTGCATGTCTCCCGAGCCCGTAGGGTCTACACACTTAAGGTTCGGTGACGCTAGGGTTATAGAGATATTAGTATGCGGTAACCCGAAAGTTGTTCAGAGTCCCGGATGAGATCCCGGACGTCATGAGGAGTTCCGGAATGGTCCGGAGGTAAAGATTTATATATGGGAAGTCTTGTTTTGGTCGCCGGAAAAGTTTCGCGCATTATCGGTATTGTACCGGGAGTGCCGAAATGGGTCCGGGGGTCCACCAAAGGGGTCCACCTACCCCAGGGGGGCACATGGGCTGTAGGGGTGTGCGCCTTGGCCTATATGGGCCAAGGGCACCAGCCCCAAGAGGCCTATGCGCCAAGAGATAAGGGAAAGAAAGAGTCCTAAAAGGGGAAGGCACCTCCTAGGTGCCTTGGGGAGGATGGACTCCTCCCTGGCCGCACCTTTCCTTGGAGGAAGGGCCAAGGCTGCGCCCCCCCTCTCCCTTGGCCCTATATATAGTGGGGGGAAGGGAGGGCAGCCGCACCTAAGCCCTGGCGCCTCCCTCTCCCTCCCATGACACATTTCCCTCCTCCCGCAGCGCTTGGCGAAGCCCTGTTGGAATCCCGTTACTTCCACCACCACGCCGTCGTGCTGCTGGATCTCCATCAACCTCTCCTCCCCCCTTGCTGGATCAAGAAGGAGGAGACGTCGCTGCTCCATACGTGTGTTGAACGCGGAGGTGCCGTCCGTTCGGCGCTAGGATCATCGGTGATTTGGATCACGACGAGTACGACTCCATCAACCCCGTTCTCTTGAACGCTTCCGCGCGCGATCTACAAGGGTATGTAGAGCCACTCCTTCCTCGTTGCTAGATGACTCCATGGATTGATCTTGGTGACACGTAGGAAAATTTTGAATTATTGCTACGTTCCCCAACAGTTACACCGCTGCATAGAGGGGGGAAGATTTGGGGATGATGGCGGTGAAGTTGTTGGTGTAGATTGCGGTGATGATGATGATGGCCCCGGCGGCGTTCCGGCGCCACTGGAAGAGAGGGGGAGAGAGCCCCCCTTCTTCTTCTTCTTCCTTGACCTTGCCCCTAGATGGAAGAAGGGTTTCCCCTCTGGTCCATGGCCTCCATGACGGCGGAGGGGCGAGATACGTTCTTCCTTGATCACAGTTGAAACTTCAGACAATGTTTAGACTGAATAAAAATGTGTTTATTCAGTCTAAACATTGTCTGAAGTTTCAACTGTGATTTTTTAACTGAATAAAATTCAAATTAAAAAATAGAAAACAGGGACAAATTTGAAACAAATGAATTTTTTAAAAAATTCAGTAAAAAAATAAAAAACGTGACTACAATTGTTTTTGAAATTATGAACATTTTTTGAAAAAATAAAAACATATTTTGAAATTCACAAACATTTTTATAAAAAGTGAAAAAAATATGAACAACTTTTGAAAACCACAAACATTGCTGAAAAATTGGATAGTTTTTTCTGAAAATGCGAAAAGTTTTAAAATTTATGAACAGAATTTGAAATATGAGCATGTTTCGAAATTATGAACAATTTTTTTAAAATATGACATTTTTAGACATTTATGAATATATTTCATAAATTTGATTTTTTTGAAAATTAAATAAAAAAAATAAAAAATGGAAAGTAAACTTGAAAAGGAAAAAGAAGTAGGAAAGATAAAGAAAAAATAGAAGCAGAAATTTTTTTGGAAATGGGCTGGACCACTCGTAGGAGCCCCTGTGTGATGGCCCGACTACTTGACGACGCCGCGTCAAATAGTATTTTCCGGACTTTTTTATGTTTTTTCTGCTGTTTTTTATGTGTTTGTTAGGATGGCTTTTCTACAGGTTATATATCTATTTATTTTAAGTTTAATTATAGGTTTTCATTTTTCGGTTTTCTTTTCTGCTTTGTGTTTCTCTTGATTTTTTATTTTTCAAATTTGTGAACACTTTTAAAATTCGTCTTCTTTTTTTGTGATTTTCCAAATGTCTGGACTTTTTTAAAGATTCATGTATGTTTTTAAAATGCGTGAACTTTTTTCATATCTGTGAGCCTTTGTCCAGTTCCATGCCTGTTTTTCAAATTTATGAACTTTTTTTAAACCCATGAATATTTTTTCAAATTGTGGTTTTATTTTCAAAATCCAATACTTTTTTTCAAACTCGTGAATTGTTTTTTGAATTCATGAACTTTCTTCAAATGAATGAATTTTCTTCAAATCCATGAACAGTTTTTCAAACCTGTTTTTTTAAATCATGTTTCAAACCTAGCAGTCAACAATCAATGTTCAAGGGCGGCTTTGCAGATGTTCAAGCAAGGGACTTAATGGGCTGCTGCCCGCCAAGCGAGCGCGCGAGCACTAGCAACCATTCAGACGCCTTAGGCTCTGTTTGATAGCAAAGCATTGAAAAACTAAAGTATTAGAAAACTGCAATAATTTAACTTGTAGGTACAAGATACCACGGTTTTAACATTACAAAGAATTTTGAAGTATTGGGAAAACTACGGATCTGTTTGGTTAAAGCTTGCAAACACGCTCATTGCTAGCTAGCTAGACCTTGCGAGCTGATGAACGGCCATGCACAAACTAGTACAACCATGCACTAGCTGAACAACCAATCTGAATGCACTATACATTAGCTCCATGTTACACTGATAAAATGGAGTAGGTCGTCGAAGTACATACCAACACGTGCAATAAGGACCTGACCAGTCCATCACAACCTAGCAACTCTAGCGTACATAGCAAAACGAAATAAAATCCCAACACACATTCACTAGATGAGGATCTGGTAATGTAGGAGATTAGGAGGAGATGACTTCAAATCGGTGGAGGCTGGTTGGGAGCGAGTCACGCTCGTTCTTTTCGTGTTCTCAGTTTTAAAAAAAGAGGTTGGAGGTTCTTTTCTATTTACATAGAAAATACCAAGGTTTTGGGCAAACTGTAGTAGTATTAATATTGCAGTTTTTTGTGTCTGTCAAACAGCTCGCTGTAATTAAAACCATGGTATTCTCAAAAACTATAGTATTCTTAAAATACATAGAAAATACTGAGTTATCAAACGGGGCCTTAAGCGTTGCTTAGGACCTCTATGTTTCTACTAGGTCCTCTCATTACAAGATGTACTATTGCTCTAGAAAAATTGTGGTGTGAATGCTTGGGATTTGTTAAAAGATTGAAGCTCTTCCCTGTTCGCTTGTGTGTTGAAAATTGAACGTGTGGTGGTGTGTCTTCGTCGGATCTCGCAGGATTCGGTCGATGCTGGTCTCTGGTGGATTTGTTTGGATTTAGTCTCGGTTTGTGTTTATAGGTTTGATCCTTTCGATCTATACTTTTCTTCTTCGATAGCAGATATTATTCTAGTGTATTGGTCCTGTGGGGTCTTAGCACGATGACTTCCTGACTATCTACTATAACAACGTTTGCCCAGCTTCGGCGAGGAAGAGGCAATGATGGTGGCACGTGTAGGCTAGCTCCGTACTGCCATTATAGATGATGATAGATTGGAAGTTTCCCCCGCAAAAATGTAGCCTTTGAAGATAGCGGACCACCGGTCCACATTTAGCGGTGGGAGAAGGTCCTACTTTCTAGAGGTTATGTTGCCTTGGCAAGGACGATGAGGATGTGATGGTGTTTTTGCATCAAAATAAGGCATTCCTTCTTCCTCCCGCTGGTGCCATCAAGAAGCATGTGTGGAGAGATTCAGTCCACCGGTCATTCATCGAATATGACAGACTATTCAGAAGTTTTTTTGAGGGACAGACTATTCAGAAGTTGGTGGTCAAATGCTTCCGCTTTGTGTGATGGTGGTGCCGGTCCTTTAAATAAGCCCGGAGCGGGTAGTTGTGGTTTTACTAGTGTTGGCGGGCAGATCTAGGCGTCTCCCTCTATTCTGTTCGATGTCCAACGATGGCCTTTAAGAGCATCTCCAGTCGCGTCCCCAACAGATCTCCTTAGGCCATTTTTTCGACGACGGCGCTGAAAAATGGCCCAGTCGCACCTCAGGAGTCTGTTTTCTGTCGGATTGGGCCGAAATTGACGCCGGCGTACCCAACTCGAATCCGGCGCGCTGGGGGTCGCTTGGGGGCGCCGGACGAACCGTTTTTGGCGCGAACTGTGATGGGCCCGCCCTGTCAGCGACGCGCCGCTTCGTCGTCCACATTGCCTCGTTTCCCGCGGGAATCAATGGCAAAGCTGCCGCGCTGCCGCGCCGTCACCTCCATTGATGTCGCGCCTGCCGCGATGCATCGCACCGGTCAGCAAGCCCATTGATGCCGCGCAGTGAAGCGTCGCGTCGCCCAGCGCCACGGCTGCCCGCAACGCGTCGCCTGGCATGCGCCTCCCGCCGCCCGAGCTCCAGCTATAAAAGCCGCCCGCCTCGCCGGTGAACGCCACACCGCAGCACATCG